>NW_027038628.1:5000-34197 GCF_034236695.1 Oncorhynchus nerka
ATTATATGCATTTGAAGTTTGGATCATCCATCTGATTAAGATCATATTTCACCAATGCAATTATGAAACTTTTTGAAAGAGAAATTCAAATGAGTAGAAAGTTACTTAACTGTGATGGTTTAATAATAATGGTTTTAGTAACTGGTTTAAGTAACTGGTTTACGTAACTGGTTTAGAACATGTTTTATTGTGGTCACTCATTCTAGAAAAACGACATTTGAGAGAAACTACAGAGTTTATTTTTATATTTTACATTGAATAGGCTTTAGGATACTGTAGCAGGGCTAGTTGTGCTATAGCTCACCTAAGAAACAGTGGCATCCTGAGATTGTCCAGAACAAAGTATAACCAAGGAGATTGAGAGGTGTCCTCACCATGAGGACAAACTGGAGTGGGGGGTACATATAATTCGAGCAGATATAGTGTGAGGATAAAGGGAGAGGAACTCCCTATGATGAACCAGGTGTTCAGCAAGCGATGCCATCTGGCAGCAGAATTAGCCGTTTATGAGCCAGGTGCTACACTACAGGGGAATAATCTAGAGGAGTGCCTCTGTGATCACTTCTCCCAGCCTTTGATCATAACACTGTACTGTTGCATAATGAGAATAGTCCATTTTGTGGGTTGATTCTACTATAGAACTACTATTTCCAGCTATTTGACCTCTCTGGTGATGGGGTTGGTCCTGCTATGGTGTGTGTTTATGTGGATTCCAGTGCCTCTTCAACAGGGAGTTGCTGCTTTTGAGTTAGGCTTTGTTTCTAGTAACATAATCATTAACAATCGCTATCTATGTGTTTTTCATACTCATGTCGAAAGTGTCTACAACTTCATACTTTCAAAATCTGAAACTGACTAGGTAGGCCCACCTCACTAACTCCCCCAGTGACACTTCTGTACATATATATTGTAACTTTATCTTTGCAATGACAACTTTCCTCTGCAGTTACCCTTCTGTTAATGTATGCATGAAACATGAGATTAGAGAGTCTATTAATGGGACTGCCACAATACAAAAGCACAATGTGGCCAGTAATAAACAACCAGATGTTGAAGACCGTATAGACGTCTGAAAGAGCTCTGCTGCCATCATCTGGTAATGATATGCCATTACATTGACTGCAGTATTGCACATGTTCCTCTTTAGACTCACAATTGCTTCCAGTGTACACAAACGTGCCTAGCCCATATATGGGCCATTTCATCAGCATGAATGAATCACCTATAGCCTATATTGTGCTGATTAATAGAAGGGCACATTTACTTGTGAAACAATGATATGTGCTCTGTGAATAACACATCTGTTATTCAGCAAGTAAACAAATACAATATCAAACAGAAAACAACGTTGGAAGGTGATAACTATCCAAAATCTCAACTAGCATCATTCTGCTTATTTTGTGTGCTTTATTATACCCTAGTTATAGACCTACCATGATTACAGAAATGTGATTAATTCTGAAATGGCCTTTCTGAACTAGTGAGAGACTAGCTAGTCACCTTCATATTTAGTCACAGTGACACGGGATTATTGAGAGCTGTCCATGGTGCTGGTTTGAGACAACCCAAACACGTCTCAATTAGACGTTTCGTAAAATCCAGCATCATGTACAGTTCTCAACAACGCTGTGTCACTGTGATTGATCAAAACAACGCTCCATCCCTGCCTCGTGTGGTACATTCTGGAGCTCCTAGCTAGTACAACCGTGAGGAGGGGCGTAAAAACAACAGCGTCAGTGACGCTTCGATGTAGCTGGCTGTCAAGAGAGCTTGCTAGACACTCGCTTCCTCAAAGTTTAACGTTAATTTCAAAGCAAGAGGGGGAAGAATAATCAAATTAGAGCTGTCTCGTTGAACCAAGTCTCTGGGTAAGTGAGAGGAGTCGCCTATTGTTGCATGTATTTTTCAATGTACTATGGTTTGCCGTTAGTTATCGTATCTAGCTAGCTAGTCAGCCAACCAAACCAAGGCAACGTCAAGGCAGGAAGGGTGTCTCCAATCCATATTCTCTTAAGTGTTAGCTATCTAGCTAACGTTCGTGATTGTAAACAATTGTCCCAAATATATTTTTGATAAATATTATCCGTTTCGAATTAAAGTAAAGTTAAATGAGTAACTTAAACGTTAGTTAACTATCAGTAACGACGTAATGTTAACGTTACAGTAGTTGTCTAGGATGTTAGCTAACAACGTTAGCTTATCAGCAAGCAAGCAAGCTAGCATCATTTAGTTGTTGTTGGCCTGTAAACCAGGAACATGCTCATCAATGGTATTCCATAAATAACTCACTAGTTAACGTTAGGTAGCTTAAACACAGACAATACTAACAATGATCTGCTAGGTAATTGCATTTATGTCCTCGAGCGATTGTACAGGGAGGAGCTGGCCTAGCTACTAGCTAGCTAGCTGGCGGCTAGTAAAGAGGGAGACTGCTGCTAGATACCCCATAATAACTTAGCCAGTTAGCTAACATTAGTCAAAATGGCAAATTGTAGGTAACAAGAAGCGATGGCATGATTCAGCATTCGTTATCATAGGAAGTCCTAGCTACCTACATCTAGATGGGTAGCTAACGTTAGCTAACTACCTGTCAGTGGACATTCTTCCAATGACTGTACACGTATATAATAAGCCTGTTACATAAGTGTAACTAACGTTAGTTGAAAGGGGAAGCACGTAAATAAAGGGACTTTTTTAAATAGCCTAAAATTGATATGCTGAATCTACTGTTCTTAAAAAACGAAGTGACGCAGACTAAGTTAGTTTATTTAGATAACCTGTCACAGGTAAACAAACATTGTTTATGGATGATCTTATCTTATCTATGTATCTTTCAATTGAAGGGTGTATCACCATAGTGCCATGGAGTTTCCAGATCTAGGCGAGCATTGCTCTGAAAACTCCTGCAAGCATCTGGGTGAGTGGTTTGCCCATAAAATGCTATCTCCATTTACTACCTCAGTGCCCCTGGGACCCTGCCAATACAGAGCCTGTTTGTGTTCCCTTCCTGTCCTTTCTAGAATGGCTTTGGTATCTGTCAATAGTTGTGGTTTAAGTCCAGTCCTCCATAACCAATTGTCATGGGCTGCACTACCCATTATCATGATTGAAGTGATAGTGAGAATTTCATTTATCTAAATTCATATGGAATAAACACCTTGACATATTTCTTATATCTGACAGATTTCCCTACCATTGAGATGTGATGCCTGTGAAGAGATTTTTGTAAAGACCACATAACCTATGCAAATCACAAATGCATGTCATCCTACAAGAAGGTAAATTTTAAATAAATTAGCAGCATTGTATGTTATAATTAAAGCAAAGTTCCTGTAAAAGTGCAGTTAGTATGTAGAAATGAATGTATGCTGTTCAACCTTATTAGTTGTCTGTATGTTATCTATTGATCCAAACAGAGTTTTAATACAGCTCTGCTTGATTCTGTCCCCAGGATATCCAGGTCCCGTGTGTCCTCTGTGCAACACCCCGATCCCCATCAAGAGGGGAAATGCCAGACATCAAGGTTGGGGAGCACATTGATCGCGATTGCCAGTCGGACCCTGCTCAGAACAAAGAGAAAGGTATGGTTGATAGGCTTCTCTACAGGACCATTTACACAAACTGCCCATGGTTAAAGTGAAGTAGCTATGCCTAATCTAAGCTAACCAACCTTTTTTTATTGTAGATATTTACAAACAAATGCTCGAAAGGAGGCTGCAAGCAGAAAGAAATGATCCGAGTGACATGTGACCAGTGCCACATTAATTATTGTCTTAAACACCGACATCCACTAGACCATGACTGTAAGCCTGAAGACAAACCAGTCTCCAAATCTGGGTAAATATTTCCCTCCACCTGATGCCATTTATTGATTGTGGTGCACATTGCGTAGCTTTGCGGTATAATGATGATTACATTGGATTTCTTTCAGATTCGCTGCTTTCATGCGGTCCCAAAGGAGCATCCTCTAGCAGTGCCTCCACTTCAGGCAGTAGAGGAAGTTCTAGGCCTGTTTCTAATGGGAATAGACCCAAAGTAGTCGAGTGAGGATCCTCATATTGATTTTCGAAACGCCACGCTGAAGAACCACATGAAGCTTACATAAATTAACAAGTGATATTGGCAAGCACAGTTTGTTCTCTAAATTCATGAGGCATATTCTCACTAAAACACATGGGATGGATGAATTGACATGTTGTTTTTTGTGTCAGTGAAATATACTAACACATGGAAAGGATGTGACATTTTTTTCCTTCACAGAACTGCTCTTACCTGTTACCGCTGTGCTTTTGTTGAGTTGACTCTATAACCGCACTGGAGCATTATTGTTTTTGATTCTATCACAGCAGTGCTCAGGCCATTTATAGTCCAGCTCCGGCCATGCGGCCCCCTCCAGCACAGAATGTAGTACCTGCTTCGGCATCCTTTCAGGCTGGCCTGGTATGCTTAACACTCTTACACCACTTGATTGAAACTACTGTAAACTCTCTTCTCTGAATAATTCCAGTTCATTTTTATTGAGATTATTTAGTCTGCTCCTGTTTATTCATTGAGATTCTATAGCCTGCTCCTGTTTATTCATTGAGATTATTTAGTCTGCTCCTGTTTATTCATTGAGATTCTTTAGTCTGCTCCCTGTTTTATTCATTGAGATTTATAGCCTGCTCCTGTTTATTCATTGAGATTCTTTAGTCTGCTCCTGTTTATTCATTGAGATTCTAAAGTCTGCTCCTGTTTTTATTCATTGAGATTCTAAAGTCTGCTCCTGTTTTATTCATTGAGATTATATAGCCTGCTGTTTATTCATTGAGATTCTTTAGTCTGCTCCTGTTTATTCATTGAGATTCTAAAGTCTGCTCCTGTTTTTATTCATTGAGATTCTTTAGTCTGCTCCTGTTTATTCATTGAGATTCTAAAGTCTGCCTCCTGTTTTATTCATTGAGATTCTAAAGTCTGCTCCTGTTTTATTCATTGAGATTCTATAGCCTGCTGTTTATTCATTGAGATTCTTTAGTCTGCTCCTGTTTATTCATTGAGATTCTTTAGTCTGCTCCTGTTTATTCATTGAGATTCCAAGAAGAAAATAATAAACATCCTGTAAGTATTTATCTGCATGGTATGATTGTAGACTGAGGAGCAGGCCTTACAAAGAGCGCCTGAGATGTCCTTTGGCTGGAGTCGGCTCGCAGCACAGTCCAACAGCCAACGCTCAGGTAATAAACAATCCCCATTAAATCCCATAATCCAGCATCACCCACACATAATATAGGCTGTAATCATGTCCAGATGCCATCAACACAACCCAGTTACCTATTGTTTTTCTTCACTAGCTCTTATTGCTATGTGTTTGTTCTAGCTGAAATGCAGGCTATTTGGTTACTCTAGGAAAACACAATATTAATAGGTTTGACATTCCACTGTTTTAGCCCATCTTTCTTGCCCATGACTTCATAAATTAAGTACAGTGGTGCCCACAGTTCAGTTTTCCTCATCTCATGATGTGTGTTGCTGCTCCTCAGACCTGTGACTGACTGTATGTGTGTGTGTCTGTTAGCCACCCTTTCTGGTGAGTGTGTCGTTGTTCCTCTTGCATGCTCTCTGCAGTGTGATGATGATGCATTCCTCTGTGTGACATAGAAGTGTCTGTCTCAGCCCTCAGGAGCAGGAGGATCTGGCTCTGGCTCAGGCCCTTTGCTAGTGAAGAAGAGTACAGACGCCAGCAGCGAGACAACAGGTATCCAGAAAACTTAGGCATCAGTAGCATGCTAACAGGACAGGACCTCACCTAGGTACATTGTCTCCATGGCGTCCCCTATATTCCTTCATCATCGCTCACTGGGTGCATTTAAAGATCAGCTACTGAGAAAATGAATGACACTTTGAAGTACTACTTAATGTGTATTTTATCTGATGGACCTATTAAATTATACTTTTTTTTCTCTCCCCGTGTTGAATATTTACCGTAAATGGTGAGACAAGCCTCTCACTAATGATTCTTTGTCTTGAATTAAATTGACTTTTGCCTGTACTAATATCTTACTTTCTATCATAGGAGAGAGAGTCCTCCAAGCAGTCTTCCTGCAGCCTATCATAAACCCAGACCAGTGTCTGAGCCCAAACTGCTACCACCAGTAATCAACTAGCAACTGTGCCACATCGATGGAACCCTCCAGCAGAACTCTAATGTCCAGTACTGAGCCCAACTAATGAACAGTCTGAACTTTCATTGAGATATATTGAATAGTATCACTGCTTTCTCTACTCAGCACACTATTCTAGACAGATTTCTGTCCTTTGTACCAATGGCTCTCTATGTACATATTTTCTATGTTGACTTGACATTTAACTCAGCATCAATGTTTCTTGAATAAATTATTTTAAAGATGTATTTGTTTCTGATGCACGTCCTATGTCCATGCATATATACAGGAGGATGATATAACTGAGAGGAATGAAGTCGGAGAACAGAACTGAATGCGATTCAATTCCCTATGGGTTAGAGAGAACAATCTCAGGCCAAACTTTGGAAAAGGAAGGCCATTATATAATCCAACATATTTAAATCGAAGTTTATTGGTCTAGTACACAGTTTAGCAGATGTTATAACGGGTGTAATGAAATGCTAATGTTACTAGCTAGTCAAAACAAGTAGACTTGTCTACATCATCATGACAACTGAAAACAGCAGGTACACAATACAGTTGGTTGTATTGTGCTATTGTCTAGTCTATTCAATTGGCAGTGCTTGCAAATGGAATGAACACAAATGCACTTGTTGATTTCCATGATGTTGATGTGTATTATGTTGTTCCCAACACATCCATCAGGGCCTTGCGACGCAGTTCCAGCTTTGAATCTCCTCAGGGTAGGGGCCTTATCGACCTTGGCTGTTGAATTTAAAGGTAAGTGGATAGAAAGTGTTTGTTATTGTCAACATTTCATCAGTAAATGTCTGTTTTCAAGAAGACCTTAGGAGTTATCAAGCACCACCCCTAGAAATAATTCCTAACAGCAAAACAGCTGAGACAAAAACCAACATGAGCAATATAGCCGGATAGAGCAAACTAACTTCTTCCGTGCATATTCATTACGCCGATTTTTGTTGCAAAACGTTTTTAAACGGGACTAAATGTGGAGGGACCTACCTGAATTTGTCCAACAGAAACCCTTGTTTAGCTTCTGTTGGTTCTTAAACGGTAAACGGTTTCCGTAATGAATACATACACCTCTGGTAAATCGTTCCTGTTACTCAAGGAATGAATAGTCGCGAGACCTGTATTTACCACTACGCATTCATACTTTGTCCAACAGAGGGCAGCATAACGTTGAATATGAAATCTTTGAGGGAGGATAAAATAAAATTGTATTTGTCACATGCGCCGAATACAACCGCTGTAGACCTCACCGTCAAATGCATAATTACAAGCCCCTTAACCAACAATGCCGAGTTAATAAAATATTTACTAAATAAAGTAAAAATATTTTAAAAAGTAACACAATAAAACAACAATAATGAGGCTATATACATGGGGTACCGGTACCGAGTCAATGTGCGTGGGTACAGGTTAGTTGAGGTAATTTTTACATGTAGCTAGGGTAAAGTCACTATGCATAGATAATGAACAGCGAGTAGCAGCAGTGTAAAAACAAAGGGATGGATTCTTTCCATAAAGAAGGCTCATTTGTTGACAATTTCATGACAGATTGGGGAAGTGCTGCTCATGTTGTCATGGTTATGAATTAGTCAGGCTAGTGTCACTAGCATGATTGTATCACTCACAATTAATATTCCATGAAATACATCGGATGCCATAAATGAAAGATTTTTAAATACATTCTGAGTAATATTTTTCTAATGATAAAATATAACTAAGGAAAATATGACCAAGGAAGCAAGCATTACTTAAAGGATTGAGCAGAAAGAAACCATGTTCATTGGCAAACTAAGTTCATTTGCATAATGGTGCTTGGTCACCTTCATTTATCTTTCTTAGCTGTTACATTTAATTCTCCCTCACCCTCAAACATTTGGAAAACAGCACATACTGTCAATTGTCACATAGTGACATTAAGCAGGATTACTCATTTGGATCTAGTTTCATCTGAGAATAAAGGCACACTTCTGTAGCTTCCCTGGCACACCAAATAATTTCAACAAGGAAATGTGGTAATGTTTGATTGACGTTGATCAATGATTTCAACCTTATTCACCTCTCAAAAAGACAGCCAAGTGTTGAATTCCCAATGTGTTATCACTTCCACCATCTAAAAGCACAACCAAATTCCAATGGAAAAACTGTAAGATTTTTAAATTAGTTGTCATTATGTAAATGTACTATCACTGCGCTTTCAACCATTTAAAAGCACAACAAAGTTCAAATGTAAATACAATGTCAGATATTTTGTATTTATACAAAATGTAATGTATTATCACTGTGCTTCTTCTCAATAGCACAACCAAATGACCAGGATTGCAGTTGAGATAACATTAAAGTATAGAGTGTAAGTGACCAGGCATAATAGGACCCATTTGAACCAAAAGGTATATGTTTGAATTGTCTGTCCATAGAACATTCTTCCATGAGTCTTGATCATCATCCAGGTGCTTCCAGATGCTTTTTTGACAAACTTGAGTCAACTTTTTGGCTGGTCAAAACCAAACAATGCATTCACAGTAAGAACCTCATACCAACTGTCAAGCATGGTGGTGGTAGTGGGATGGTTTGGGGATGCTTTGCTGCCTCAGGACCCTGACTTGCATAACTGAAGGAGCTACGAATTCTGCCTGTATCAGAGAATTCTACAGGAGACTGTCAGGTAATCCGTCTGTGTGCTGAAGCAGAAGAGCAGCTAGGTCATGCAACAAGACAATGATCCACAACACACAATCAAGTCTACATGAAAATGTCTGAAATGCAACAATTGAAGTTTTGGAATGACCTAGTCAGTCCAGACCTAATCCCTATTGAGATGTTGTGGCAGGAATTGAAAATGAGCAGTTCATGCTTGAAACCCACAAATGTCGCTGAGTTAAAGCAGTTCTGCATGGAAAAGTGGTCCAAAATTCCTCCATGGCGACTCAATCAACAACTACAAGAAGTGTTTGGTTGGAGCCATTGCAGCTAAGGTGGCACAACCAGCTATTGACTGTAAAGGGGTCAATTACCTTTTAACGCAGATGCATTGGGTGTTGCATAATTTTTTAAAATGGAATAAGTATGTAATTGTTGTATTTTGTTCACTCAGGTTCCCTTTATTTAACATTGTTTTGTTTGAAGATCAGATAACATTCAGTATCAGAAATATGCAAAAAGTAGAGGCAAATTAGAAAGGGGCTAATTACTTTTTCACATCACTGTAAATATCAACATTTAAAAGAATATGACTAAATCAAATCAACATTTATTTAAAGTGATTTTAAAGTTTGATTTGATTTAGTCCTGTTCTTCAACTTTGAATTTTGGTTTAGATGGAGATGTGAAACATATCAATTATAAATTATGAACTTGAAGATTACATTGAAATCAACCACAGCTTGAAACTATATTTATTGTCTGTTTTTAGTTGAACCCTCTGGGGTTGAATTGAAACTAGCTGTTGATGATTTTGCAAATGCTGTTTAAGCCAATTGATGATTGTTGATGATGTATGACTAAAGTATAGTTACATTTAATTTGCTCTGTTAAACCTACCATTGGAATAGTTATTAAGAGATCTATCAATAATCATTCTCACAATAGCACGTTGGTTGTAGTCAATCACAATTATCAAAGCTTTTGCAAATCCAATGTATTTTCCCTGTAGATTCCACATCACAATACATTTGAGAAATTCCACTGAAACAATGTTGTGTGCTCAGTGGGTTATGTTTCCTGTCAGCAGGTGGCCCTGATTGGTGTAAATAAATGGTAGACTGTAGATTGGGGTAACTATGGTATGGTGATGTTCTATGGTATAAGAGGAACTAGTGAAAACCCATCTGTTAAATAATGTATTCTGGGGAAATAAACCAACATTCAGGTCCTCTCACATGTATCATTCCTCAGAGTGACAGAAGAAACCATCCCTCCAATGCACCCTGTCTACACAAACTATCAGTTGGGATGTGAAGCATATTCAGGGAAATGACAGCTGCACCTGTTACACCAGAAGCATGTGATTGAAAATATATCTCAGCGTCATGAACATATCAGTTATTAGGAGTCAATATGCGAGTGGGTATCAAACAAAATATATATCCTGTTGTTGCACATTAATCAAGAAACATCCCATTTGATTACCAGTCCACCTTTCACTCTCAGGAAAGCTGGAAGATCCTCCAATCTGTCTTGTTTGTGCTTGCAGTGCTCTACATCAAGGGTTTTCAAACTGGGGCCTGCGAGAAATGATGTGCAGGGGTTCTGCAAAATACAAATAAAATGGCATTGGAAGTCTACAGGAACAGTTATCATGCTAGCTGTTCCTGATCATCCTACTGGGAAAGTAGATAAAGGACTTACCATGCAAAATCTCAAACTATCCCTTGAATACAGGCGTTACAGTCATTGGAGCTAATTTCACTTTTTTCTTCTATAGAGAATTCTTATGTGGCAGTCTAAGTGGTAATTTTTGGGATGAAAACTCTTTCAGTGTCAATTTAAAAGACCAAAACCAGATAGAGAGCATGCAGAAAATGTAACTATATATCTTGTTGTATAATACCATCTTTGATTTTTTCTAACGGTTTGAGCAGAGGGCCATGGCAAAAATGTATAAAATTGCAAGAAATTAGCTATAAAACTGCAACATCTCTCAGCTCCATGACAAACTGTATGGAATTCCTGGAAATTAGCTTTAAAACTATAACATTTTCTTTTTGAAAAATGTGCTTTACAACTGTGAAAATTGTCTCTATGTCGCAAGATACCTTTACCGTTTACCTGATAGACCATGTTAGAGTTTACATTTCCTCTTCCAATGAACTGTGGGGAGGTCAAATAATGAAAACTGTCTACCAAATGTATTTATTTTAAATGTTGATTACATCTACCCAAGACATGATTTTTTGCTAACGTATAATGGGAGTCCCTAGGCAGCTGATTTACCTGAGTGGGGTCATTGGGCAAGAAAGTTAGAAAAACTCCTTCTCTACATTATTCAGCAGCACCTCTTGGCTGACCTTGAAACAAGTTTCTCTCTGCATTGTCTGTAGTGCTGGTAACGGAATGGATCCTTTAGTTAACTGTGTGGATGGTAAGATTCAGTGAAAGGATATTTACCTTGAATCCAGTAGTATTCAAACTGAGATAAGAGCTCAGTCATCAAAAAAATAAACTGTGTGGGCAGGGTGTTTTGTTTTTCTTGCACATAAATGCCCTCATTGACTGAAATAATATAACATAGAAAACTGCAAGTAGAAAACATGTAGGCCTAATCTTTACATCAACTACAAAGCCACAAATTCAATGTATCCTATCCACCTACTTTCTTTTGAAGGATTTGCACACATATTTTCATGCTCAGGCTCCAATGAGACAAACTGTTCCCAAAGTAGTGCTATATTTTATTGCAGGTGCATCTGGTTAGCGCTGCTCCTTGAAAATTATTTTCCCTTTCGAGTGCAGGCAGGCAGCCTCTCTCAGACGGGTGGGCGACTGTGGTTCAGTGTGGCTTCAGGGGTTGGTGATGAATTCGTGGGCTTCTTTAGCTTCTTACAGCAAACAGGGCTTTGTGAATATTGTCAACCTCAGTAGGATGTGTCCTTAATCCACAAGGATATGGTATTGTAAGAGGTCTGACTTGCAGTGTCCTTTGTGTTTTCTAGAACACGAGATCAGCAGAAGGTTTATTACAAGCCATAAAAAATAATGTAATGATCTGTATTTATTGGGTTGTACCTTCTTGTGCTCCGTCTAATACATCTATTGACATAAGTAGGTAACACCAGGCTCCCTGTCTGTTCTATTTCCTGTTGTATTTCCTGTCTTTGACAATCATGTTAACCTTTACCTGTCTCAAAAATAAAACAAATTAAACTCATATTATTCTGAAAAACATTTGCTTTCATTACCCTGTATGTCTTATTTTTGTTCATGGAAACTCACATGGAACAAATGTTAAAAAAGGATATTGTCATGCCCACATGAAAAAATACTTCAGTTTACTATAGAATACTACATTACTTACTATATAATTGTATAGTAAACTCTAGTATACTGTAGAATACTATACTACAGAATGTAGAATCCTCGCTTATGTGTAGGTACAGTAGATATCTGCCAAAAAAGACTGTAGTGTTCACAAAGACACTGCTATAGTAAAAACCACAGTGTCTATTTAATTTGCATATGCCCTGCTCATTCCAGAAAAATGTGCTCTTTTAGTATTTCTCTGGTAGGTTTCTGATATGTCTGCAATAACACTACAGTAAATACTACAATATACTACAGTCTGCAAAAACACTACAGTATAGTACAGTCCCCAAAATGCTACAGTAGATACTACTACAGTACTACTATTACTACAAATACTACTACAATTTGCAATAAACATTACATTATACAACAGTTATTTTCCTACAGTATTTATACTATAGCATACTACAGTCTTTAGTCTGCAAAAACACTACAGTGAATATTACAGTAAAGTCTGCAAAACCACTACACTACAGTGTGGGAGGGCCAGTAGGAGGCACCCTTTCCTCTGATGTCCAAAATATCCAAATGCCCCAGGGCAGTGATTAGGGACATTGCCCTGTGTAGGGTGTCGTCTTTCAGATGGGACATTAAAGGGTGTCCTGACTCTGGTCACTAAAGATCCCATGGAACTTATCATAAGAGTAGGGTGTTAACCCCTGTGTCCTGGCTAAATTCCCAATCTAACCCTCATAACATCACGGTCACCTAATTATCCCCAGTTTACAATTGGCTCATTCATCCCCACACTCCTCTCCCTGTAACTATTCTCTAGGTCGTTTGCTGTAAATGAGAATGTGTTCTCAGTCAACTTAACTGGTAAAGTAAGGGTTAAATAATAGTATTTATACCATAGTATACTATGATATTTTTTAAGTGGGTGGAATTCATATAGTATAGAATTCATATAGCATTCATATAGTAGTCTATGTGCTGTCAAATATTTCAGACACCATTTTCAGAGACTGTTGTGATCAAAAGATGACTTTGGGAGCTTTTCATGTCTCTCAATTAATCCACTGGGCCAGCAGCTGTAATGCTCATTGTCGTAAGGAAGAGTGGACCAAAGCTCAGCGTGGAAAGTGTTCATGATCTTTATTGTCAGAGAATCACTCAAACAAAAATACCGAATACAAAAAGCAGCGAACAGTTCTGTCAGATGTTGCTTCAATATATCACATAAGTTTCCTACCTCATGATGCCATCTATTTTGTGAAGTACACCAGTCCCTCCTTCAGTAAAGCACCCCCACAACATGATGCTTCCACCCCTGTGCTTCACGGTTGGGATGGTGTTCTTGACTTGCAAGCATCCCCTTTTTCCTCCAAACATAACGATGGTCATTATGGCCAAACAGTTGTATTTTTGTTTCCTCAGACCAGAGGACATTTCTCCAAAAAGTGCGATCTTTGTCCTCATGTGCAGTTGCAAACCGTAGTCTGTCTTTTTATGGCGGTTTTGGAGCAGTGGCTTCTTCCTTGCTGAGCGCCCTTTCAGGTTATGTCGATATAGGACTCGTTTTACTGTGGATATAAATACTTTTGTACCTGTTTCCTCCAGCATCTTCACATGGTCCTTTGCTGTTGATCTGAGATTGATTTGCACTTGTCGCACTAAAGTACGTTAATCTCTAGGAGACAGAACGAGTCTCCTTCCTGAGCGGTATGACGGCTGCGTGGTCCCATGGTGTTTATACTTGCGTACTATTGTTTGTACAGATGAAGCGTAGTACCTTCAGGCATTTGGAAATTGCTCCCAGGATGAACCAGACTTGTGGAGGTCCACAAATTTTTTTCTGAGTCTTGGCTGATTTCTTTTGATTTTCCCATGATGTCAAGCAAGAGGCACTGAGTTTGAAGGTAGGCCTTGAAATACTTCCACAGGTACACCTCCAATTGACTCAAATGATGTCAATTAAGCCTACCAGAAGCTTCTAAAGCCATAACATAATTTTCTAAACTGTTTAAAGGCACAGTCAACTTAGTGTATGTAAACTTCTGACCCACTGGAATTGTGATACAGTGAATTATAAGTGAAATAATCTGACTGTAAACAATTGTTGGAAAAATTACTTGTGTTATGCACAAAGTAGATGTCCAAACCGACTTGCCAAAACTATAGTTGGTTAAATGAAACATTATAACAAAGGGCTGCATTCATTTAAAAATTCACCATGACACCTTTGAAGCTTGTATTCTCTTATGTAATTCATTAGTGTCCATCAATCTTTATGAAAGTAGATATCATACAGTATTAATACCTGTGACAGCTCTTTTATAGTCAAATGACTGCAGGAGTTTCCCATTCTGCTTTGTTACGGTGTTCTCCTGTCTGTCATCAGGTAATGTGGAGCTGATTAATAGCCAAGAAGGAGAGCTATTACCTAAAGACATCTTGGAATTACAAGATGTACTGTTATCCTAATCAACCCCACTGCAGGGGGACTATGCTGCATGTTCTACCAGCTCTCACAGTCTCACGTCAGAATCAGATGTTCATCCATGTTTATCAAACGGCAACTTTCGAAGTTGTTCCAAATGTCAAATCCCCAAGTGTTTCAGGTTAGGTTTAGGTGTTAACTCCAAATGTTTAAGGTTAGGATTAAGTTCAGGCATTAACTCCAAATGTTTAAGGTTAGGATTAAGTTCAGGCATTAACTCCAAATTCTTAAGGTTAGGAATGAACTCTGAATGGTCAAGGTTTGGGATAGGCTTAAAAAAATAACTCAAAAACAACTTTCTATCACTGGGTTCAAATATTTTTCACAAGAGGCAGATGTTAACGCCCTAGCAAAACCAAAACTTTCTTGAAGGTAACAGCACTCACTGCACCTGGTGGTTGGTTTCTACATCATCTCCCTACGTCCACAGATATAGATGGACGTGGAATACTGACTTGTATCACGATTGAACTGGCTGGCGGGCAGGTGTTTCATCATAATGTGTCACAGTCACATAGCAAAACACAGGGAGAACCCCATACTGAGCTCGTATTCCCAGTATGTGCTGGAGCATTCTAATACTGGACAAAAACAGTCTGAATAATTAAGTGAATCAATATTATTTCCTGCAATTTGTTTCGCTTAGTCTAAAGACGGACTGCCAAGAGGTGTCGGAGCAACAGGTTTCATTTGGGACTGTTAGAAAAAGCATTGGTAGTGCTGCAGGCCCTGGATGTTCTTATTGGCTGCAGAAGCCAGTAGAAGCAGTGAAGTAGCAACAGCTTGAAATAAAGAGAGCGGCAACTCGTCTGTCAAAGACCAACCAAGCCTCCAGAGTACACCCTGTAAGAATACACCCTGTAAGAGTACACCCTGTAAGAGTACACCCTGTGATTCCAGCTTTCTTAAGGTAATAGCTCTCTTTCTTGGCTATTAATCAAGGCCAACATCAGGTAGTGCAGCAGATGGCATCTCAGTGACATCAATATTTTAAAGCCAATTATCTCCACTGCCTTTCGCATGAAGCGATTCCTCAATAACTCCCAGGGCTCTAAAGGCACACAATGTTGATATCCACTAAAGTGGTTGCAAGATGACATACTATATGCCAATGTCTCTAGCCTTTACCTGTATTAGCTGGCCGATATTGATGTATGTGTGCGCATCTCCACTTTCTTTCAGCATCTCCACTTTGTCAAAAAGGTAGTTGTATAATTACGAACAGTGTCTTGCAGGACTCAGTAGTTGGAATTGTAAGAGTTGTTGCCGTGTCCCTTTCTCTGCGATTGTCATTCTAATGGAATCTAGAAAGAACAAAACCCCGTCCTCAAACATTTCCATCAAAAGGTGCAGAGTTATGGGCAAAGACACAAAACATCCACATCAAAAGTAGTGCACTGGGCCTTTACTAGTCCTGAAGTAACGGACCGATATAGACATTGGTTTTTAAAAAACGTGGCACCCACACCCCCAAAATACTTCTTGGGGCTATGGACACACCACTGCAAAGTGACAATGGAGCTGATGAATAAATTGAGCTAAGACTGTATATTGTGAGGCTCAAGGCTCTCATTAGCCTGGCCAAAAAAAGTTGAGCATCTATGTCAGAGAAATCAGAGACAAAAGTGCACCTTCATTACAGCTCACAGAATATCACTGTCTCCTTTGCTAATTGTGATCGTAGCATTGGCTATTCATCTGCAGTTTAGAGGAACATTCAATCAGTGATATGCAATTTACAGCACATAGAATACCACAGTATGCTTTGCCGTTGTATTTGTAATATCGGCTAGCATATTCAAAATATGTTATAATATACATTCCATTTAGTCATCTACACTAGGTAGAGCGTGCAATCATTGACACAATCACTGACGCCATCAATTTGATTAATCCTTAAGAGTCTATTGACTCTTTATTATCTAAGTAGCATAATAAAGAGATCCCCATCAAAGTCAGTCAATTTAAGCAGCATTTATTTATCTTTGATGATTTTTCACACTAAAAATCAAATCAGTCTCTGAAGCTATGCAAACTGTTGCACCTGGGTAGGAGAACTGGTTGACGATTTACTGTAGAGTACGATTTCCTTTACTCTCTGCTGGAGAGTCATCAAGGACATATTAGAGCATTTTGTATCAGGTCAGAGCAATTAGACAACTCTATCTAACACCCAACAGACAACGCTGTCTGAATTCAGATACTTGTGTTTCCATGACAACTAGGAGAAAGACAGGATGGGATTTGTGTATTTATTGGAACCTGGGACTAATCCCTATATTCCCGATCTAGGAATAAACATGACTGATCCCTATATTTCCGATCTAGGAATAAACATGACTGATCCCTATATTCCCGATCTAGGGAATAAACATGACTGATCCAATTGTGACTATTCCTGATTTAAGGCTGAGATCCGCAATAGGCGAAACAGCACCACTGGCTGCCCCAGGGGAATTTGTTATTGTTTTTGTTTGGAGGAATTGAGCATCCAGCATCATGGTAACAAACACAATTTTACTATGTACTCTGCTTTTCTATCTCTGGTGCAATGATGAGCAATGATGTCTGAGGGAAAAAAGCAGTGTTTATTGTTTGAAGTAAGGCCTTTGTTGTTGTAATAACAAAATGTAGAACAATATTGGCATATCAACTATTTTCAATTACTATTTAATTATGAAATCTACATAAAAACAAAAGGCGGACATAGTAATTGGAGTGTATATTGAAAGTCTAGAGGGTAAATCTGAAACTGCACCCTATTCCCACAGGACAATTTAAGAGATCGCATAAGCAGCATCTGAAATGACACCCTATCTCATCCTAGTGCCACTTCCAATTTACAGCACTCTTAACAGAGTGGTTGTTGCAATTCTGGAGAGAACTGATTAACTAGGCAAGCCAGTTAAGAACAAATTCATATTTACAATGAAGGCCTACACCGCCAAACCCGGATGTAGCTGGGCCAGTGTGCACCGCCCTATCACGGCCGGTGGTGGTACAGCCTACAGACTCTACCAGAATGATTTAGGAGAATATGTTCAGTGGTGTCAGAGGATTCCCGTGACTCAATTTTCATGTAACCAATCTAACATCTTCAATGTAACCAAATAGTGTCAAATGTGTTTCTCTTTCCATGCTTCAGTGGTCACATATCTTCTTCTAACACTTACAATTCCTGGGTGAGAGTGTGAGGTTAGCTCCTAAATGAAATCACATGATCTGAGCTGACACTGCTGTTGACCTCCAGAGGACACAGGTTCAGCTACATTCCAAATGGGAAGAAACGCATAATGAGAACTACATCAGGACAGAATTCTCATGAGACGATTATCTGTCTCACAATTCTACTGTACAACATTTGAAGGCAGAGATTGTGACCATTCTTTTATGTTATTCAACCTTTCTTTACCCAGTCAATTGAGAACTCATATGCAGCCAGTTTCGAGGTGCTTGCCAAGGTACTGCACAATATACACTGATGTGGAAAGAGGTAATCAGCCTCTGCGTTTTCGTCACATGTTCTGTTGTAGATTGGAGCAGGTATTCCTCTAACTGTCCTGTCCTAATCAAAGCAGCTACTACTTCAACTTCCTGTGCTTTCATCATGATGGGAGATAGGTGTGTTTTCTGGAAAATAGCCCCAATAATGAGCCAAAATATACCTTTCTATGGGTTATACAATGACTGTGATGAGGATCCTTTTCAGCCTGCTTTTAAAAAATGTCTCTGTGAGACAGAATCCTCTGACATGTCTGCTTTAATGGTATTATGGACATGAAAGGTTGAGTCTCATTAGTTGTAATGTACCTCAACTGGCTAATCGACAGAGAATTTTTATCGGTCTAATTATTCTCATCTATTTTAGTGTTAGTGTGTTGACGTTGACTGGAACTAAAATAGTGAGAAGTATCATGTCAACCACTGGCCAAATCAAAAAATGTATTGTGATTATTTTCCTGTTTGATATTACTGCATACAAGCAGGCACAGATCTGCAGATTGCAACCATACAGTACTGGAATAAAATGGCTGATTAAGGATTTACAGTACATACAGTACCTCTAACTACTCTGAAAGATTGGCTCCTCTTAACCCCATCATTAGAGTGAGTATTATATGAGATGAGAACCTATGGGAGGTTGAATGTTTAGGGAAGAAATAGAAGGTTGGAATAAATCCCATATATGCTGTATCGCAGTGCTTTTGACAGTGGGTACTTCATGTTAATTCGATTACACAACACATGAATGTCAGAAGAAGATCTCACTGATTGCTGTGCTCTTGATGCCAAATCAATCTGAAGTGTCAGATAAATCCAGTACGAAGCATAAAGTGCTATGATCTGATCAGTGTCCTGTGAAAAGGAGCCTTCTTTGGTTGCTATGGGAACCTGCCGTGAAATAACCTAGGAGGCATTTCAGAATGCTGATTTACTGTACCTTGCCGCACAACTTCATAAGCCATGGGCACTTTGATAATACTTTAGTGTTTTCTTCTCCCACCCACAGACACTCATCTTACCATTCACTAAATACATCATGATGCAATGCTGCAAAGCTACCCACAACATGTTGACTTATCATTGAAAAGCTCTTTGCAGCCAACAAAAGCTTCCCTAGGCAACCGGGTCATACGTTGAATTGCTGGTGTGGCGTTTCTTTCTAGATACTGTAACAATGCTTAACAACAATACGCTCTGAAATCTCAAAAGTGTAATGACAAAGTACCACCTATGCCATTGCTATTCAAATGCAGTATGAACCCCATAGAGTCGATGTCCACGCCCCACTGTGGAAATCTAATTAGCATAATTGGATACGTCTCAATCCACCACATCTGACGATGTCGCACTTCGCATCTGTGGTGAAAGGTGACAGAGCTAGAGCGATGTTTGTCCAGACCACGACGTCCCGAAAATCTGTCTTCTCACAAAATCGTCTGTAGTGTCAGAACTGTTTGGCCTACAAACTATTCTGGAAAAGGTGAAACCCTCACAAATACGTACACACGGTTTGTTTTCCTCTAGGACACCCAAGGCCTCTGGACTCCTCTGAAGGTCCCCAATACCATTTGAAAAATGAATGGAAGTACATGCAGTGCCTTCGGAAAGTATTCAGACCCCTTAAGTATTCAGATCACTTTTCCACATTTTGTTAAATTGGAGCCTTATTCTTAAATTGATTAAATAAATAAAAGTTCCTCAGCAATCTACACACAATGCCATAATGAGAAAAGCGAAAACTGTTTTTTAGACATTTTTGCAAATTTATTAAAACAAAAACAGAAATACCTTACTTACGTAAGTATTCAGAACTTTTGCTATGAGACTCTAAATTGAGCTCAGGTGCATCCTGTTTCCATTGATCATAATTGAGATGTTTCAACAACCTGATTGAGTCCACCTGTGGTAAATGAAATTGATTGGACATGATTTGGAATGGTACATGTGTCTATATAAGGTCCCACATTTGACAGTGCATGTCAGAGCAAAACCAAGCCATGAGATCAAAGGAATTGTCCGTAGAGCACCGTGCAGGATTGTGTAGAGGAACAGATCTGGGGAAGGGTACCAAAAATGGTAGAAGTTTGGAACCACCAAGAATCTTCAGAGCTGGCCGCCCGGCCAAACTGAGCAATCAGGGGAGAAAGGCCTTGGTCAGGGAGGTGACCAAGAACCTGATGGTCACTCTGACAGAACTCAGAGTTCCTCTGTGGCGATGGGGAACCTTCAGAAAGGACAACCATCTCTGCACCACTCCACCAATCAGTCCTTTATAGTAGAGTAGCCAGACAGAGCCATTCTCCAGTAAAAGAGGCACATGACAGCCCACTTAGGTTGCCAAAAGGCACCTAAAGACTCTCAGACCATGAGAAACAAGATTCTCTGGTCTGATGAAACAAGATTGAGCTTTTTGACCTGAATGCCAAGCGTCACGTCTGGAAGGAAATGTGGCAGCATCCCTGGGAAGCATGGGGGTGGGCGTAACAGCTGTGGGGATGTTTTTCAGCGGCAGGGACTGGGAGACTAGTCAGGATCGAGGCATAGATGGCAGACAATGTACAGAGAGATCCTTGATGAAAACCTGCCGGCGCTAATTACCCTCAGACTGGGGTGAAGTTTCACCTTCCAACAGGACAACGAACCCAAGTACACAGCCAAGACAACGCAGGGTGGCCGGGACAAGTCTCTGAATGTCCTTGAGTGGCCCAGCCAGAGCCGGACTTGAACAACATCGAACATCTCTGGAGAGACCTGAAAATAGCTGTGCAGAGACGCTCCCCATCAACCTGACAGAACTTGAGAGGATATGCAGTGAGGAATGGGAGAAACTCTCTAAATACACGTGTACCAAGCATGGCATCAACCCAAGAAGACTTGAGGCTGTAATCGCTGCCAAAGGTGCTTCAACAAAGTACTGGTAAAGGGTCTGAATACTTATGTAAATGTGATATTTCAGTTTTAGATTTTTTATAAATTTGCAAAAATGTCATTATGGGGTATTATGTGTAGGTTGATGAGGAAAATAAACAATATAATACATTTTAGAATAAGGCTGTAGTAGTAACAAAATGTGGAAAAAGTCAAGCTGTCTGAATACTTTCGAATGCACTGTATTGATATGGAACCTGTTTAATACCAAAAATAGGGATTAAATACATGTAAAAAATGTAACAAATGTTTCCTGATCATTCTTATATCTCCAGGACAGGCACTTCGAGATCAAACTTCCTTTTGATATTTTAGGGGACTATCTGTTGTTCCGTGTAGTGAATCTGTTATTCAATGTGCTTGTATGGGTTAATAGCAGTAAAGCTCTATACTTCAAGGGTCTTAAAATTCAAAAATCAAATAGAAAAATAATCCTTAATATGACCTTCTTAAAACAATTCCATATAGCTTACTGTAATGCTAAATGAAATGTTTAATCAAATAATAATTTTTTGGGGGGAATACTTCAGAGTCTAAAATTCTAAATCAAATAGCAAAATTATCCTTGGTATGACCTCCTTAAAACAATTCCATGCAGCTCAGTAGTAAATTGTTGAGCTAGCTAACTGTGAATTTGTCAACAATCCTTCGATAAGCCCACCCTCTTTTTCCCAATGTCAATCATGTCTTTAAGATGCACTGTAATAGCTTGCATTTATGTACATACTCTTATCCAGAGCTGAAACACGTCAGCAGACAGCTCAGGAACCATCAACCTTTTGATTACTGGCCCAACTCGCAACTGCTGGGCTACCCTGCATAATACTGCTGAGCTACCTCCAAACTACAGCTAGGCTACCTGCCAACTACCACTAGGCTACCTGCCAACTACCGCTATGCTACCTACCTGTCAACTACCGCTAGGCTACCTGCCAACTACTGCTAGGCTACCTGCCAACTACTGCTAGGCTACCTGTCACCTTCTTACAATTTGTGATTGTAAGAAGTGAGTGTGTGTTGTGTGTATCAATTAGTGAGTGTGTGTTGTAGTAATAAATATGCCTAATGCTAAAAACAACATTTTTGGCCACAGAGGCAGTTAGTATGTTATGAATTTCGAGATATGAACTATGAATATCAACAACCAAAAAATCTAGCAAAGGGAGGAGGGGGAGAGGGGAGGGATGCCTCTTGGGTGGTTTTTTTCTTCATTTTGAGCACCTGCCCCCTGAAAGGTCTGTGCACGGCTCTGGTAATATATTATGGTGTATTGTAACTGAGGACAGAAAGCTCTGGAGCGCTCAGACCAAGCATAAAGTGGTGCTGAGGTAATAAAAGGTCAATACCGTGAGCCTCATGTGAGTTTTCCTCTGAGGTTTGGCTTTCCTCATCTATCTCCTCACTGTAATCTCCCTGAAATTGTCTGGTTACTGCCTCCGTACGCATTGTATTCCCTAACCGTACAGAATAAAATACAAAAATGTATCACAAAAAATCATAATGGCAGACGTTATTTTAAAATGATAATTTGCTAAAATGTTATTGCTTAGTAATTACAATACATTTGTTTGTTTGTATCATTAATTATAATCCCAGCTAATTACCAATGAATTACTTGAAGGAAGCACCTGAAGGAGTATGCATTTTGACCACACCATTCTCTAGTAAATACCAAGGACATACCAGCTGGAACAACATGTCTTTAAATGGCCATTGCAGTCAAAAACGTGATTTTCCTGTATTATATACATAATTACACACTATGACGTTGGAATAATACTGTGAAATTGTGAAAATTATAATAGCCTTTTAGTGTAAGAGCTGTTTTTATTTTTTTAAAATGTATTTTACCTTTATTTTACTAGGCAAGTCAGTTAAGAACAAATTCTTATTTTCAATGACGGCCTGTTCAGGGGCAGAACGACAGAATTGTACCTTGTCAGCTCGGGGGTTTGAACTTGCAACCTTCCGGTTACTAGTCCAATGCTCTAACCACTAGGCTACCCTGCTGCCCCTGAAATTTCAGCCTGTTTTGGTGGGATGGAGTTATCAAAAGTATTGTTTGAGAAATTGCTGTGAGCTAATCTTTGCTAAGAAGCTATGTTTGTTTCTTTTTGACCATTTTAATTGAAAAAAATCACAGTAAGGTACTTAATGGTTACCCAGAAATGATTTCATATTGAGATATACTGTAAATGGCTACATTGGACCTTTAAAGCAACTCTTGAGCACAGGGTATGCTCAAATATGCATACTTCACAGTATTTGTATGCAAGAGCATTAAGCCTCCTTCTCAACTGGTTAAGAGGCTGCTTTGGGAGGTCAAGCTTTAATTCCTGTTCAGCTGAATAATTGCCCACTTAGATGTGCTTAATGTGCTGTTGTCATTATTACAAAAAAACGATAATACTATTTTTGTAATGCATAATAACACACACCAAGCCAACTGTGTGTAATTACGAGCTGGTTGTGAGTGTTTCTTAGTTTAGTTTAGTTTAGTTTCTTAGGCTACAAGGTGTGACTAATTAATTATGTTTTCAAAATCTTGTTGGAAGTAAAAACAGAGCAAAATGTTAGGAAGATTGGAGACTGAACTCTACAAACAGATTTATACATCTAAGGCTAATGTAATGGGTTATTTAGATTAAGAAAGCCCGTACGGATTACGGAATATCAATATCATGTCACCCTAGATGTAAACACTCACAGGGCAGACACACACGCATACATGCATTGACGAAAGCACACACAACACAAATGTATTTGAACAAATCATTGAAATGTAATATATGTGGATTAGAGACCCCGTTTCCTTAGGGACTGCTTTATCAAACTGCTGTATCTGGTAATCCAAAAGGGTTTAGTTTAGAAAAGCATAAAGCATAAGCCATATTCCCTAACGTTGCAACTTGATCTCACAACCAAACAATTAATATAACACCCTTTTCTGAGTTCACGAGTTCAAAGCCCCTAAAGCCAAACACTCCCAACACATTAGTGAGAACAATCCAAGAGAGCTGTATTGAGCTACTGTTCACAATAAGCTACCAGTCAAAGTTGCCCTAATGATGCATTTATGGAAAACTTTGCACCACAATTAATAGCTGATGAGTTCCAGCCGTAGTGCCGTAGTCTGGGTCCAGCAGGGGCTTGACTCATTGACAATATTACTTGAGGTTATTCCTTTATCCTACCAGCTGATAATAAAAAGTGGTTGTTATGCCTTGCTCCAGTACGGACGGTAGTGTGTAAAACACAATGCACCTCTTCTGCAGTGAAGTGTGAACATTCAATTAAATGTGGAGGAGGGGATTTTGTGAGAGGGGAAAGGGAAGGGTTGAACTGAGAGAGAGAGAGACAGAGACAGAGAGAGAGGGAGGGAGGGAGAGAGAGAGAGAGATCCAGGCAGAATATCAATGTGCAACGGAGGAGAGGGAGGAGAGAGAGAGCTCAGGCTATGGAGCAGATATTAGCATGAGCAGCATTGTTTTTCTGTTGAGGGTAGCAGAACACAACAAACATAAACAGGACATTTGAACAACGGATATATCGTTTGCCAGTAATCCTGGTAAGTAAAGATCACCCCAAATGCATCTACTTCTAATTTGCATGATGTGTCTACATTCATACACAAACACCTTCAAATATTTATAAAGCAATTATTCTAAAGGTTTCACATGCATTTACCATGTACCATATTATGTTTTGAGGAGGTGTATAACAGCCGACCACTGGAATGTGGGATGCTAGATGGAAATGAACTACTCTTACTGTTGCAATGAGAATGGGCTTCAGAAGTTTGGTTACATGTTGTCTGTGTCTTCACGTTCATTTTGTTTAATTACATTTGTTCATTATAAACATATTTATTCCACTGAGCTACATTCACCGGACAATTTATTAGGTACACCCATCTGGTACCGGGTCGGACCCCCTTTGCCTCCAGAACAGCCTGAATTCTTTGGGGAATTCTACAAGGTGTCAGAAACGTTGCACAGGGATGTTGGTCCATGCTGATCTGATGGCATCAAGCAGTTGCTGCAGATTGGCCAGCAGTACATTCATGCTGCGAACAGCCCATTCCATCTCATCCCAAAGACGCTCTATTGGGTTGAGCTCTGGGGACTGTGCAGGCCACTCAAGTAAACTGGACTCGCTGTCATGTTCCAAGCAACGTATTTCCACTCCTCAGTTGTCCAGTGTTGGTGATCACATGTCCACTGGAGCGGCTTCTTCTTGTTTTTAGCTGAGTGGAACCCGGTGTGGTCGTCTGCTGCAATAGCCCATCCAAGGAAAAGCAGAAAATCTTATGTTTATTTTATATCCCGTCATTTACCCTCCTCTTATTGTCCAACACTCCTGTAATTCCAAACAAAACCATCATTATGACTCAAGACGAGAGGCAAATTCTGCATCCTCTCCAACTGTTGGTTCACACAAGCTAAGGGATTAGCTCGATAGCTCTTCTAGCTCGTCCTCTCTGCCTGCCTCTCAGGCTGGCTGTCATGCTGCTCTTCCTGTCAGCCAGCTCCTGCTACTCAACAGACATCCCACTGCAAAACTCAAATGACATGTATGTCAAGATTGTTTCCCCTTGAGAGTTCAGCTTGCTGAGGGTGAGAGAGTCTGGGCTCTGACTCTTGACAACAGGAGTGATGAGACACATCTTGGAAATGAAATATAGACAGTAGCAGTAAAGCTAAAGTGATAGGCTAGAGAGCACTGATTTAAATACCAGAACGACTTACTTATTGTCTCATACAACTCCATTGAGGATACCTCAGAGTTTATTAAAAAAATAATTGGTGTATTTCACATAACCGCCCTTCCTCTTTTGGTAATCGGCCATTAGCCACAGAGTTTGCTTTTTCATTATTATTCAAGGTCACATATTGGCAATATGTGAGGAACATTGATTACAAATGTGACGTTGTGTTAGGAAAATCTATGCTTTTATTATCGGATATATTCAATTTAATCCTGTTCTCCAAAAACCTCATTTACATTAAAAAGGCACAACACTGTACATGTTGTTGTGGTACCACAGCAACAGCAAAGTAGAATGTGAATTTTTTTTTGTATTTGATTATTGGAGATTTTTAGGTATGTTTGTATGTGCTCATTCCACTATGTTTGCTTCTTTGTGTTTGTGTTCCCAGGTTAAGTCAGTGTTTGCCACTGTAATTTTCATCTCCCAGATATTCCAATTAGATTTCATATGGAGTCTGTCAGAGATTTAATAGGAGGTAGAAAGAGACTGTTTCCCATTCCTACAAGCCAGAAAGCATTCAGTGAATGAGACATTTTAAAAGGGTTTCCTGTATGCTGTGGTACTGCTCCAAGGTCTGTATGAGAAGTAACCAAGAAGAGGTCAGCTTAGTAGTACAGTGCCCTGGGGCAAATTAGGGCATCGGCAGATTTTTCACCTTGTGCCTCCCAGGTTTCCGAGCCAGCAAACCGTTTGGTTACTGCCCCAACATGCTAACTCTAGGCTCGTCAAATACCTGACTTTCAGCTGATGTAGTAATAATAATTTGACAGTGATTTGACAAAATACTTGACATTTAAAGCTTTCATGATCCCTATATTGCCCGGAGATCAAGCCAAGCGTGCAATGTAAAAGGTGGGAAAGGCAGGATGCTGCACAATGACAAATCAACAGATGTACTTTCATATCACCCTTAATGTAGTATGACTTATGAAGCGATTTGGGAAGAATCTAAGTAGTTTGTTTTAAAGGCGATGTGACTGTCCTATAACGCCTTTACAGTTTTTGTTATTTTAAAAAGTGGGACTTGAATCCTCTGCCACAAATATGTAAAACTGTAATAACAATAATGTCATATCAGATCAAATGTTTCGGCCAATTAGTTGGCCGAAACAATGCTCTCTGTCATGGCAATTTAAAGTTGGTTACAGCAGCTGTTGTTTTGACATCTGACTTGTCATGTTCATGGTACGGTAGAGATCAGTCAGTCCTGTGCTGGATCAAGTCCAGTTTGGTTATGAGGTGTGATGGGTCTGGTGTAGGCTGATGGAGATCTATGAGGTGGAGGTATATGGCGGTACAGTTCTGCTTTGAGAAATGTGTGTTTTCAAGAGCTGTCAAATGTATGCTAGACAAGTACCATCCAAGCTAACAGATTTATTGTAACCTATTTTCCTGTGGTTTAATGGTATAACCGATAACAAATCTCTGATAACAAGTAGGTTTTGGACCTCAGTGGAGGTAGAGAAAACTAGCTTAACTGAAACCTACACAATAACTGCAAAATCTACAACACCATCAATGTTTTACTCCTTTCATGATAGATCCCGATAGTGACATACTATATCTCAGAGGGGGAAAAAAATGCAAAAATATTAATTACAGTGAGTGAATGGTGGATTGCACGAGCAGCTTCTGCTCTATTTTGGAGGATGACCATACTCTGTCCAGAGTGGCACTTACAGCAAGTGCCAATTTACTAACACTCATCGTTGATCCAACATGAACATTGAACAGGAAAAATAGAGTGAGAATGGTCCAATGACGTCAGTAGGCATGGTACTCATATATAGACTGATTTACTATCTGCATGGGGTTAGAAGTACCGTATGTATTTTTATTTCTAGTTTAGTTCACAAATAAGATAATGACTGCAGAACTGTAGACTCAAACAAGCCTCCACTGTATAGGCCTACCTTAAGCTTTCATACAGTACAATTGATAGAGGAATTCTAAATTCCTGTATGTTTTATAGCCAAAACCAATTCGCACTCATTTCTAATTCATTGATGAGTTGTAAGTTCATTAATTATGCATGAAGTAGATTGAGACCAGTCTTAAAAGCCAAAGGTAACAGTGTTTATTACAAGAGAGTACTAAACGCATACACATATTTCCACAGGTTATAAACTGAAAATGACATCATCAGTTTCCCACCCTCTCCGATTCTCACAAGATCCCATTGTTTTTAGGTCTGGAACTCTTTTCTACTCCTCATAAAACTACATTCCAAACTGTCTAAAATATATACTTTTCTCCACTAATGGAACACAACCCAAACATTTCTTATCTGTCTGACTATAGCATCTCTCCCCTTAATTAAAACAGCAAGGTACAGACAATTAATTGATTGTGTATGTGTGTCATGTCATTTCAACCATTTCCATTAAGACGTGGGCATCGTTGAAACGTTATTGAGGCACACTCCAAAGCCATTGCGCTGGCAGGCCTACTATAATCACATGTGATCTGATATCCTGATTTCATCAGTATGTAGAACTTGTTTCCCAAACTCGTTTTTTTGTTTGTTGCCCTAGCACTATTACAGCTGATTCAAATAATCAAAGCTTAATGAGGACTTGATTATATCAGCTGTGTAGTGCTAGGGCATCAAACCAAAAGTGTACCCCTTGGGGTCCCAAAGATTTCTTGATTTACTTATTTCTATGCACATGATTTATTGAGACCTGTCCATCAGAAAGCAACATCTCTCCCTACTCAATTTCTTACTAGACCTTGCTGCTGGCATGGCTTAGCAGCCAATGGATGTGTGCATCTTCATGCCATGCAAGAGGCTAACCAGGTCACTTTGGGTGGGAAGGCTACGGAAAAGACACAAGTGGAGTGGACAGGTCTGAGCATGCACCGGCTCCCTGTTATGAAAATACATGGTTGTCTTTTGTTTTCTTCTCCGCAGCTCTGGTGATTGTTGACGTGGAAGAAAAACCATTTCACCTTTTCCTATTCAATCGCCTGTTAGCACAAGAGCCTGATGACAATAGAGCTGTAGAGCTGGAGTGTTTCTCACACTGTGTACTGCATGCTGTGTTCTGTGTTGACTGATATATTCCCCTTCCCCATAACTAGTGAAGCATTAGATTAGCTATCATACTTGCTATGGGTAGTGTTGTATATTGGAAGGAATTCTATCGGGTCGGCTTTGGTCTCACAATTCTTTCATCAGTCCCAGTGAAACCAGCATCAAACTATTGTACATGATGAATTTGAAAATACCATGGAAGCATAGTCTGTTGGCTTTTCTGAACACCAGCCTTTGACTTCAGAACTATTTTATCTCTCAATTGCTGTGGAACCATCAGTCATTTCTGCAACGTCACTGTGATTACAGCAGGGTGACTCATGATTAAATCTATTAGGAGTACA
>NW_027038629.1:0-34217 GCF_034236695.1 Oncorhynchus nerka
TCCCCAGGTGGTAAGGGTAGGCAACAACATCCCCAGGTGGTAAGGGTAGGCAACAACATCCCCAGGTGGTAAGGGTAGGCAACAACATCCCCCAGGTGGTAAGGGTAGGCAACAACATCCCCCAGGTGGTAAGGGTAGGCAACAACATCCCCCAGGTGGTAAGGGTAGGCAACAACATCCCCCAGGTGGTAAGGGTAGGCAACAACATCCCCCAGGTGGTAAGGGTAGGCAACAACATCCCCCAGGTGGTAAGGGTAGGCAACAACATCCCCCAGGTGGTAAGGGTAGGCAACAACATCCCCAAGGTGGTAAGGGTAGGCAACAACATATCCCAGGTGGTAAGGGTAGGCAACAACATCCCCCAGGTGGTAAGGGTAGGCAACAACATCCCCCAGGTGGTAAGGGTAGGCAACAACATCCCCCAGGTGGTAAGGGTAGGCAACAACATCCCCCAGGTGGTAAGGGTAGGCAACAACATCCCCAGGTGGTAAGGGTAGGCAACAACATCTCCCTTGGTGGTGGTAAGGGTAGGCAACAACATCCCCCCAGGTGCAGTGGGCAGGGTAGGGCACCACATCCCTGTGGTGCAGCAAGGGTAGGCAACAACATCCCCAGGTGGTAAGGGTGGCAACAACATCCCCAGGCAAGGGTAGCAACATCATCCCCAAGGTAAGGGTAGGCAACAACATGTCCCAGGTGGTAAGGGTAGGCAACAACATCCCCCAGGTGGTAAGGGGTAGGCAACAACATCTCCCAGGTGGTAAGGGTAGGGGCAACAACATCCCCAGGTGGCAAGGGTAGCAACAACATCCCCAGGTGGTGCAGGCAAACAACATCCCCAGGTGGTAAGGGTAGCAACAACATCCTGCAGTGGGTGCAGGCAACAACATCCCCAGGTGGTAAGGCAGGCAACAACACCTCCAAGGTGGTAAGGGTAGGCAACAACATCCCCTGCCACGCTGATCCTCAACCTCGGGGCCCTCAGGTTCATGCGCTTAGTCCCTCCTGCATTCCTCTGTCTACCCACGACTGGTGCCAATTCCACTCCAACACCATTGTTTGCTACGATCATGGTCCTGATCATCGCATAACGATGAAACAGCCTATAGGGGAGGAGTGGTCAGAGAATCTGGCAGTGTGGTGCCAGGACACAACTTGTCTCAACGCGGAGTAAAGAAAGGAGATGATCAGACTACAGTGTAGAAAGGAGGGCCGAACACGCCCATTCACATCGACGGCATGAAGTGTAGTAGCAGGTTGAGGTGTCCACATCACCAACAAAACTCATGGTCCAAACACACTAAGGCAGTCGCCAAGGGGACAAAAGACACCTTTCCCTCAGGAGACTGAAAAGATTTGGCAAGGTTCTGTGATCCTCAAACTCCTACAGCTGCACCATCGAGAAGCATCCTGACCGATTGCATCATCGCTTCTTGGTATGGTAACTGCTTGGCATCCATTGTTTGGTAGTGTGTAGCGGCCCAGCACATCACTGGGTCAAAGCCTTGTCATCCAGGACCTACAGTGCATTCTGAATGTATTCAGACCCTTGACTTTTTCCCACATTTTGTTAAACTACACAATTTCTCAAATCTACACACAACCTCCATAATGACAAAGCTAAAAACGTTTTTTAGACATGTTTGATAATTTTATTAAAAACTAGAAATACCTTATTTACGACGATTCATACCTTTGCTATGAGACTTAAATTGATCCTTCAGTGCATCCTGTGTCCATTGATCATCCTTCAGATGTTTCTACAACTTGATTGAGATCACCTGAGGTAAATTCAATTGATTGGACATGATTTAGAAAGGCACACACCTGTCTATATAAGGTCCCACAGTTAACAGTGAATTTCAGAATAAAAAAAACCAAGCCATGAGGTCAAAGGAATTGTCCTCCAAGACAGGATTGTGTTGGAGGCACAGATCTGGGGAAGGTACCGAAAACAATTATGCAGCATTGAAGGTCCCCAAGAAATCAGTGGCCTCCATTATTTTAAAAATTGATAGTTAGTCTTGTCTCATCACTGCAACCCCGCACGACTCAGGAGAGGCGAAGCAGGTCGAGAGCCATGCATCCTCCGAAACAAACACAACCCAACCAGCTGCACTGCTTGACACAACGCCTCATCCAACCCAGAAGTTTTCAGCCGCATCAATGTGTCGGAGGAACACCGTTGGAAGCAGCCGCACTAATGTGTCGGAGGAAACACCGCACACCTGGAAGCCAGCCGCACCAATGTGTCGGAGGAAACACTGCACACCCGGAAGCCAGCCGCACTAATGTGTCGAGGAAACACCATACACCTGGAAGCCTTCGCACCATCAATTAGAGGGAAACACCGTACACCTGGAAGCCAGCCGCACCAATGTGTCGGAGGAAAACAATCGCAGACACCTGGAAGCCACGCACTAATGTCAGAGGAAACACCATGACACCTGAAGCCAGCCGCACCAATGTGTGTCAGAGGAAACACCGCATACTCCAGCAAGCCAGCCGCACCAATGTGTCGAGGAAACACTCTGGTGACCTGGTCAGCTTGCACTGGCGCTCGCTCGGCCAGGAGCCGCCTAGAGCGATGAGACAAGGATATCCTTCCGGCCAAACTCCTCCTCTAACTGACGATGCACAATTGCGGCCGCCCCATGGACCTCTCCCAATTGCCCTCGCTCCATCATTCTTAAAATGGACGGTTGAAACCAAGACTCTTCCTAGAGCTGGTCAACAGCCAAATTCAGAATTGGCCAGAGAAGGGCCTTGGTCATGGAGGAGACCAAGAACCAAATGGTCACTCTGACAGAGCTCTAGAGTTCTTCCTGGAGATGGTTGTCCTTATGGAAGATTCTACCATCTCTGCAGCACTTCACCAATCAGGTCTTTATGGTAGAGTGGCTAGATGGAAGCCACTCCTCAGTAAAAGGCACATGGCTTTCATCAAGCTGCCCACTCAAGAAAAAGCTTAAAAACGGTAACCAGTGCCTGCAGCCTGGTTCAGGTTAGCAACCCTTTGCCTTGATGATAGCTTTGCACACTCTTGGCATTCTCTCAACCAGCTTCACCTGGAATGCTTTTCCAACAGTCTTGAAGGAGTTCCCACATATGCTGAGCACTTGTTGGCTGCTTTTTCCTTCACTCTGCGGTCCGACTCATCCCAAACCATCTCAATGTGTTTGAGGTCGGGTGATTGTGGAGGCCAGGTCATCTGATGCAGCACTCCATCACTTTTTGGTAAAATAGCCCTTACACAACCTGGAGGTGTTGGGTCATTATCCTGTTGAAAAACAAATGATAGTCCCACTACACCATGCCATCTGTTTCGTACACTGCAGAATGCTGTTGTAGCCATGTTGGTTATGTGCCTTGAATTCTAAATAAATCACAGACAGTGTCACCAGCAAAGCACCCCCACACCATCACACCTCCTCCATGCTTTACGGTGGGAACCACACACCATCACACCTCCTCCTCCATGCTTCACAGTGGGAACTACACACCATCACACCTCCTCCATGCTTTACGGTGGGAACTACACACCATCACACCACCACCTCCATGCTTTACGGTGGGAACCACACACCATCACACCACCTCCTCCATGCTTCACAGTGGGAACCACACACCATCACACCACCTCCCTCCATGCTTTACGGTGGGAACCACACACCATCACACCTCCTCCTCCATGCTTCACGGTGGGAACCACACATGTGGAGATCATCCGCTCACCCACACCGCATCTCACAAAAACACGACGGTTGGAACTAAAAAATCTCCAATTTGACTCCAGACCAAAGGACACATTTCAACCGGTCTAATGTCCATTGCTCGTGTTTCTTGGCCCAAGTGACACTTCTTCTTATTGGTGTTCTTTAGTAGTGGTTTCTTTGCAGCAATTCAACCATGAAGGCCTTATTCACACAGTTGAACAGTTGATGTTGATGTCTCTTACTTGAATCAGTGAAGCATTTATTTGGCTGCAATTTCTGAGGCTGGTAACTAATGAACGTATCCTCTGCAGCAGAGGTAACTCTGGTCTTCCATTCCTGTGGCGGTCCTCATGAGAGCCCGTTTCATCATATTGAATGATGGTTTTTGCAACTGCACTTGAAGAAACTTTCAAAGTTCTTGAAATTCCATATTGACTGACCTTCATGCCTTAAATTAATGATGGACTGTCGTTTCTCTTTGCTTATTTGAGCTGTTCTTGTCATAATATGGACTTGGTCTTTTACCAAATAGGGCTATCTTCTGTATACCAACCCTACCTTGTCACAACACAACTGATTGGCTCAAACACATTAAGGAAAACAATTACAAAAATAACTGAAAGGCACAGCTGTTAATTTAAATTCATTCCAGGTGACTAACTTATGAAGCTGGTTGAGAGAATGCCAAGAGTGGGCAAAGCTGTCATCCAGGCAAAGGTTTGCTATTTGAAGAAACTTAAATATAAAATACTTTTGATTTGTGTCAAACTTTTTTTTTTACTACATGATTCCATGTGTTATTTCATAGTTTTGATGTATTCACTATTATTCTACAATTTAGAAAATAGTAAAACAAAATAGTTTTTTTTTTAAGTACAAATAAGAAAACCCTTGAATGAAGAGGTGTTTTAAAACGTTTGACCGGTAGTGTATATTATAAGCAAAGGATGTTCCCGATGCTGGAAGGGGGCCTGAGTGAAAAAGTTTGGGAACTCTTGCTGTACCTGATATGCTTAATTCAGTATGCCACTGTATACATGTTCTGAGACGATCCAGACATTGTCTCAAAGATACGGATGTATGGTGCATTTGGTTCTGGGGGAAGAGCCCCGTGTCGCTAAAGCTAGAATCGTTACGATGCCTCAAAACTACAACAACCGCAAACAACTCACATCCGGCTCCAGTCAATGACGCGCTGGACAAAATATCAAGACGTGCCCACAGGGACGGATGAGGCTTTACAAACATTGCTTCTGCAAGAAGGTAAAGCGAAGTAGCAGCTAAGCTAACAGTTTGACATGAATAAGCAGTTCACTTGGAGATGTGCTTTCAAAGAAGCCAGCTACTGTTTTGAAACGTTTGATGATGTTGGTTTTAATTGTCCATACATGGCTGGCTAGCTAGTTACATAAGTTAACTGTTTGTTTTGCACACATTGCCAAGGAAGACCCAAGTGCTCGCAGCTAACGTTAGCTTGCTCTGAATGGCATATAACAACGTTACTGTTATGCTAACGCACATATGTCAGAGTCAAGGCCCGCGGGCCACATCCGGCCCGCAAGAAGGTTTTTTACGGCCCCTGGGATGATCTTGATTTATTATTAGATCCGGCCCGCAGCAAGCCGGCAGCCCGCAGATCTTTTACACGCACCAATACTACATTTCCCACAATGCAAAGGTGACGCACCGAGCAGTAGGCTGCTTCATTTCAATATTTATTGGCACAGCAGTCGTCAGCATCACAGTAAAATTAACTTTCAGATACCCATCAAAAATGGCAAACGGAAGGTGGATACTGAGAACCGGGGTTTCAAACAAGGTGGGAGTCGGAGTATATGTTACGAAAGGTAGCTGGAAAACCTGTGTGTCTTCTGTGTGGAGAAAGTGTGGCGGTACTGAAAGAGTATAATCTGAGACGACATTATGAAACGAAACACGCGGACAAAAAACAAGAATATGGACATGGAACAAAGGCTACAAAAGGCAGAGGAATTAAAACGAGGCCTCAAATCTCGACAGGCTCTGTTCAAAAAAGCCAAATCACAAGGCCAGGCTGCTGTCAAGGCCAGTTTTATTTTGGCAGAAGAGATCGCTAAATCAGCCCGGCCATTTACGGAGGGGATTTCATCAAAAACTGCATGATTAAAGTTTGTGAAGTTTGCCCAGAAAAAGGCAACTCTTTTTAAATGTGAGTCTGCAGAAACACCATTGCCGAGAGAGTAGACCAGTTGTCCATCAATCTAAAAGAGCAGCTTGTGAAAAAGGGAAAAGATTTTATTGCATATTCCTTGGCTGTGGATGAGAGCACCGACATTTCTGACATTGCCCAGTTGTCAATTTTCATCCGCGGAGTGGACTCCAACCTAAGCGTGACAGAGGAGTTTTTGGCTTTACGTCCTATGCATGGCACAACCACGGGCATGATTTGTATGAAGAGGTGTCAAGATGTGTAAATGAGATGGAGCTGCCTTGGGAAAACTTGTGGGTTTGACAACCGACGGAGCACCTGCGATGTGTGGACACAGGAGCGGACTGGTGGCGAAGATACGGGAAAAGATGCAAGAGGAAAACGCGACAGGTGAGCTGACAGCTTATCATTGTATCATACACCAGGAAGCGTTGTGCGGTAAAGCCTTGAAAATGGAGCATGTAATGAGCATCATCACGCGCACAGTTAACTTTATCAGAGCCAAAGGTTTGAATCACCGCCAGTTCAAGGCATTTCTGACGGAGTTAGAAACTGGAGCATGGTGATTTGCCTTATCACACAGAGGTGCGATGGCTAAGCCAGGGAAAGGTGCTTCCAAAGATGTTTCGAGCTTCGTGAGGAGATTTGTCTGTTCTTGGACAGCAAAGGGAAAGACACAACACAACTCCGAGACTAAATGTTTCTGTGTGAAATGGCTTTTCTGTGTGACATTACGAGTCATCTGAATGCAATAAACTTGCAGCTGCAGGGTCGGGATCGTGTCATCTCTGATATATGTACAGTACAGTGAAGGCATTTAAACCAAACTGACTCTGTGGAGACGCAGATGCGGAAAGAAAATTTGAGCCACTTTCCCAGCTGCCAGACCATGAAAGAGAAGCTCTCTACCAGTGCGTTCCCGAGCACACAGTTGGCTGATAAAATAGGTATGCTTGCCGCTGACTTTCGGCCGCCGATTTGCTGACTTTGAAGCACAAAAAGCAGGTTGGAACTGCTCGGTAACCCATTTGCTCACCACCAAACCTCCAAATGGAGTTGATTGACCTCAATGCAATGATGCACTGAGGGCAAAAATATGCGGCAGTGGGTGCTGCGGAGTTCGCCCGTTTCCTCCCGGCACAATGCCCCAGCTACATCCAGGCTGCTCAAACGTTGTCTATGTTTGGCAGCACATACCTGTGTGAACAACTGTTTTCTTTGATGAACCTGAACAAAACATCACACAGAAGTCGACTTACTGCTGAACACCTCCACTCAATTCTGAGGATTTCTTCAGCTCAGAGCCTTACCCCGAACATTGATGAACTTGTGGAAAAGATGGGACACCACCAAGTATCACCCTCAACCTCAAACAAGTGAACATTACTGTGCAATCACATATTTAGAGTTTTTACTCAGTTCAAGTTTAAAAAGTTAAAATTTAATATTTGTTTTCACTGCATGTTACTTCTCCTTAAACAAAGTGTTGTTTTTGATTAATAGATTTTTGCACTTTATTTTTTTGTATTTCAATCCAATTATATTTTAAAAATATTTCAGTTGAGTGGATGATAGAAAATTGCTATTATTGTTTTTTCTTTGAAGTAAATTTAGCCCACTTTTGCTAAAATAGAAAATATAGTCTACTGATGGTGCCTTGAATACCGGTTTCTTTCATTTAATGTTCATGTTATGGGGATATTTATATAAAGGAAATTTGTCTTTTGTGTCTGTTGAAAATTAAAGATTACTGACAGAGCCATAAGAAAATATTGCTTTATTTATCTGATCATATTGTAATATATTTGTTAGGTTTTCAGTAGGTTCAATTAGGTTCACTAGACTATATGCGTCATTTAAAAAAATTTCAATGAACATTCGAACAGTCCGGCCCTCGTCTTGTAGCTGATTTTTTTATTTGGCCCTCCGTCCATTTGACTTTGACACCCCTGTGCTAACGTTAGCTTGCTCTGCGTGGCATATAACAACGTTACTGTTATGCTAACGTTAGCTTGCTCTGCATGGCATATATCAACGTTACTGTTATGCTAACGTTAGCTTGCTCTGCATGGCATATAACAACGTTACTGTTATGCTAACGTTAGCTCGCAAGTTACAGTACAGTAGGACCGAAGATACTGCTGGTAGAACTAGCTAACGTTACTAGCTAGCTAGCATCTTTCCTAAGGTATGTTTTGGACATTCAACCAAGCTGTATGTCTGATTTATGAATAAAACATTGTGTTTTATTGTATCTAACTATTGCACACGTAGTCGTTATACTTTGCCAATGCATCGTGGTCCCAATTTGATTATGGGAACATCTCTGTGTTGTTTTCCTGTTTATTTTCCTCTTTAAGGTGTAGCGGTGGTTCAGATAGAAGACCAGGGAAGGTACAGGAAGTGACAGCCGTGGTTCAGAAAGAAGATCAGGAAGTGACGGTACTTCCTTGTTGCCATGGCGTCTGAGCTGCAGGAGGCGATCTGCATGGCCAAGCAGGAGCGTCACAAGAACCTGTTCCTCAACTACAGGTGTGTTTTATTAAGGCACGTTACTATGTGTTAAATGTAAGTTATATGTCCTAGCCTTTATTCAACCTATTCCTCAACTACAGGTGTTTTATTAAGGCATGTTACTATGTGTTAAATGTAAGTTATATGTCCTAGCCTTCATTCAACCTGTTCCTCAACTACAGGTGTGTTTTATTAAGGCATGTTACTATGTGTTAAATGTAAGTTATATGTCCTAGCCTTCATTCAACCTGTTCCTCAACTACAGGTGTGTTTTATTAAGGCATGTTACTATGTGTTAAATGTAAGTTATATGTCCTAGCCTTCATTCAACCTGTTCCTCAACTACAGGAACCTGAACAACTTTCCGGCCGAGCTGCTGAAAGATGAAGGACTACAGTTTCTACAGAGGCTTTATATGAAGAGGAACTCTCTCACCACGCTGGTACGGACTGGTGGGGTCTCTGGTCCAGAACTCTCTCACCACGCTGGTACGGACTGGTGGGGTCTCTGGTCCAGAACTCTCACCACGCTGGTACGGACTGGTGGGGTCTCTGGTCCAGAACTCTCTCACCACGCTGGTACGGACTGGTGGGGTCTCTGGTCCAGAACTCTCTCACCACGCTGGTACGGACTGGTGGGGTCTCTGGTCCAGAACTCTCTCACCACGCTGGTACGGACTGGTGGGATCTCTGGTCCAGAACTCTCTCACCACGCTGGTACGGACTGGTGGGGTCTCTGGTCCAGAACTCTCTCACCACGCTGGTACGGACTGGTGGGGTCTCTGGTCCAGAACTCTCTCACCACGCTGGTACGGACTGGTGGGGTCTCTGGTCCAGAACTCTCTCACCACGCTGGTACGGACTGGTGGGGTCTCTGGTCCAGAACTCTCTCACCACGCTGGTACGGTCTGGTGGGGTCTCTGGTCCAGAACTCTCTCACCACGCTGGTACGGACTGGTGGGGTCTCTGGTCCAGAACTCTCTCACCACGCTGGTACGGACTGGTGGGGTCTCTGGTCCAGAACTCTCTCACCACGCTGGTACGGACTGGTGGGGTCTCTGGTCCAGAACTCTCTCACCACGCTGGTACGGACTGGTGGGGTCTCTGGTCCAGAACTCTCTCACCACGCTGGTACGGACTGGTGGGGTCTCTGGTCCAGAACTCTCTCACCACGCTGAGTACGGACTGGTGGGGTCTCTGGTCCAGAACTCTCTCACCACGCTGGTACGGACTGGTGGGGTCTCTGGTCCAGAACTCTCTCACCACGCTGGTACGGACTGGTGGGGTCTCTGGTCCAGAACTCTCTCACCACGCTGGTACGGACTGGTGGGGTCTCTGGTCCAGAACTCTCTCACCACGCTGGTACGGACTGGTGGGGTCTCTGGTCCAGAACTCTCTCACCACGCTGGTCACGGACTGGTGGGGTCTCTGGTCCAGAACTCTCTCACCACGCTGGTACGGACTGGTGGGGTCTCTGGTCCAGAACTCTCTCACCACGCTGGTACGGGCTGGTGGGGTCTCTGGTCCAGAACTCTCTCACCACGCTGGTACGGACTGGTGGGGTCTCTGGTCCAGAACTCTCTCACCACGCTGGTGGGGTCTCTGGTCCAGGCTGTTACGTAACACCTTGGACCAGTGCTTAGGTGTCTGTCCGGCATCGTTTAGATCCAGTATTTATGTGTGGTAACTCTCATTCTGTAGCCTGGCTCTTAGTGATGTCAGTTTTCTATCATTTGCATTGTGGTCTGTGTTCTAAAAAAGATGCTTTCTCTCCTTTCTGCAGCCGGATAATATAGCACAGAAGCTCCCCAACTTAATAGAGCTGTAAGTATAGAAGCTACCCAACTTAATAGAGCTGTAAGTATAGAAGCTACCCAACTTAATAGAGCTCCAAGTGTATAAAAGCATATTTTCTTACTGTAGGAAAGACATCGGGCAGGAATGCATAGGAACTGTTGGACCAGCAGTTTGCATGCGTCCACTAGATGGCACTACAGTTACAGATGCATTATATTCTGGGAAAGTAATCAACCGTTGTGGTCTTTCACATGTTTGGTACTTTTTACTTGTTGACACTTGTCAATCTTTTAAAGTGTCATTGCTCTTTGTCTCTTCAAGGTATCTGCATTCCAACAATATAACCTGTGTTCCTGAAGGTGATTTCTCAATGATCTTCAGTCATTTAGTAGAGGCTGGTACTATTACACTGAGTTACTTACATTCAACACCTTGTCAGTCCTACATAGAGCCATGACTATATGGAACTCTATTCTACATCAAGTAACTTAACTAATGGGGAACCACAACAAACCCCAGGAAGAGTAGCTGCTGCCTTGGCAACAGGAACTAATGGGGATCCATAATAAACCCCAGGAAGAGTAGCTGCTGCCTTGGCAACAGGAACTAATGGGGATCCATAATAAACCCCAGGAAGAGTAGCTGCTGCCTTGGCAACAGGAACTAATGGGGATCCATAATAAACCCCAGGAAGAGTAGCTGCTGCCTTGGCAACAGGAACTAATGGGGATCCATAATAAACCCCAGGAAGAGTAGCTGCTGCCTTGGCAACAGGAACTAATGGGGATCCATAATAAACCCCAGGTAGAGTAGCTGCTGCCTTGGCAACAGGAACTAATGGGGATCCATAATAAACCCCAGGAAGAGTAGCTGCTGCCTTGGCAACAGGAACTAATGGGGATCCATAATAAACCCCAGGAAGAGTAGCTGCTGCCTTGACAGGAACTAATGGAGATTCATAATAAACCCCAGGAAGAGTAGCTGCTGCCTTGGCATGAACTAATGGGGATCCATAATAAACCCCAGGAAGAGTAGCTGCTGCCTTGGCAGGAACTAATGGGGATCCATAATAAACCCCAGGAAGAGTAGCTGCTGCCTTGGCATGAACTAATGGGGATCCATAATAAACCCCAGGAAGAGTAGCTGCTGCCTTGGCAGGAACTAATGGGGAACCATAACAAACCCCAGGAAGAGTAGCTGCTGCCTTGGCAACAGGAACTCATGGGGATCCATAATAAACCCCAGGGAGAGTAGCTGCTGCCTTGGCAACAGGAACTCATGGGGATCCATAATAAATACACATACAGGTATTCCAACCAGTGTTGTCATTTGAAGGTTTACACAGTAAAACAAACAGTTGTATTGAAGCCAAATATCTGACTGTATAATGTTTTCTGAGTTACTGATAACTGGTTACCATTGAGGAGGTTCTATCTTATATAGTATGGTAGTGTAAACATCACCTTTTAAGATGCCTGTCCTCAGCTATAGGTAAGCTGTCCTCAGCTGTAGGTAAGCTGTCCTCAGCTATAGGTAACCTGTCCTCAGCTATAGGTAACCTGTCCTCAGCTATAGGTAACCTGTCCTCAGCTATAGGTAACCTGTCCTCAGCTATAGGTAAGCTGTCCTCAGCTATAGGTAAGCTGTCCTCAGCTGTAGGTAAGCTGTCCTCAGCTATAGGTAAGCTGTCCTCAGCTATAGGTAAGCTGTCCTCAGCTGTAGGTAAGCTGTCCTCAGCTGTAGGTAAGCTGTCCTCAGCTGTAGGTAAGCTGTCCTCAGCTGTAGGTAAGCTGTCTCAGCTGTAGGTAAGCTGTCCTCAGCTATAGGTAACCTGTCCTCAGCTATAGGTAAGCTGTCCTCAGCTATAGGTAACCTGTCTCAGCTATAGGTAACCTGTCTTGTCCTCAGCTATAGGGTAACCTGTCCTCAGCTATAGGGTAACCTGTCCTCAGCTATAGGTAACCTGTCCTGTCCTCAGCCATAGGTAACCTGTCCTGTCCTCAGCCATAGGTAACCTGTCCTGTCCTCAGCTATAGGTAACCTGTCCTGTCCTCAGCTATAGGTAACCTGTCCTCAGCTATAGGTAACCTGTCCTCAGCTATAGGTAACCTGTCCTCAGCTATAGGTAACCTGTCTTGTCCTCAGCTATAGGTAAGCTGTCCTCAGCTGTAGGTAACCTGTCCTGTCCTCAGCTATAGGTAACCTGTCCTGTCCTAAGCTATAGGGAACCTGTCCTGTCCTAAGCTATAGGGAACCTGTCCTGTCCTAAGCTATAGGGAACCTGTCCTGTCCTAAGCTATAGGGAACCTGTCCTGTCCTAAGCTATAGGGAACCTGTCCTCAGCTATAGGGAACCTGTCCTCAGCTACAGGTAACCTGTCCTCAGCTACAGGTAACCTGTCCTCAGCTACAGGTAACCTGTCCTCAGCTATAGGTAAGCTGTCCTCAGCTATAGGTAAGCTGTCCTCAGCTATAGGTAAGCTGTCCTCAGCTACAGGTAACCTGTCCTGTCCTCAGCTACAGGTAACCTGTCCTGTCCTCAGCTACAGGTAACCTGTCCTGTCCTCAGCTATAGGTAACCTGTCCTGTCCTCAGCTATAGGTAACCTGTCCTGTCCTCAGCTATAGGTAACCTGTCCTCAGCTATAGGTAACCTGTCCTCAGCTATAGATAACCTGTCCTCAGCTATAGGTAACCTGTCCTCAGATATAGGTAACCTGTCCTCAGATATAGGTAACCTGTCCTCAGCTATAGGTAACCTGTCCTCAGCTATAGGTAACCTGTCCTGTCTTCAGCTATAGGTAACCTGTCCTGTCCTCAGCTATAGGTAACCTGTCCAGGCTGCAGTCTTTAGACCTGAGTGACAACGCTCTGCAAGTCATCTGTCCGGAGATCGGCAGGCTGAGGTCCTTACGACACCTGAGACTGGCCAACAACCAGCTGAAATACCTGCCTCCAGGTAAGACTGACCAACAACCAGCTGAAATACCTGCCTCCAGGTAAGACTGACCCACAACCAGCTGAAATACCTGCCTCCAGGTAAGACTGACCAACAACCAGCTGAAATACCTGCCTCCAGGTAAGACTGACCCACAACCAGCTGAAATACCTGCCTCCAGGTAAGACTGGCCAACAACCAGCTGAAATACCTGCCTCCAGGTAAGACTGACCAACAACCAGCTGAAATACCTGCCTCCAGGTAAGACTGACCAACAACCAGCTGAAATACCTGCCTCCAGGTAAGACTGACCAACAACCAGCTGAAATACCTGCCTCCAGGTAAGACTGACCCACAACCAGCTGAAATACCTGCCTCCAGGTAAGAATGACCCACAACCAGCTGAAATACCTGCCTCCAGGTAAGACTGGCCCACAACCAGCTGAAATACCTGCCTCCAGGTAAGACTGGCCCACAACCAGCTGAAATACCTGCCTCCAGGTAAGACTGACCAACAACCAGCTGAAATACCTGCCTCCAGGTAAGACTGACCCACAACCAGCTGAAATACCTGCCTCCAGGTAAGACTGACCAACAACCAACTGAAATACCTGCCTCCAGGTAAGACTGACCAACAACCAGCTGAAATACCTGCCTCCAGGTAAGACTGGCCAACAACCAGCTGAAATACCTGCCTCCAGGTAAGACTGGCCAACAACCAGCTGAAATACCTGCCTCCAGGTAAGACTGGCCAACAACCAGCTGAAATACCTGCCTCCAGGTAAGACTGGCCAACAACCAGCTGAAATACCTGCCTCCAGGTAAGACTGACCAACAACCAGCTGAAATACCTGCCTCCAGGTAAGACTGACCAACAACCAGCTGAAATACCTGCCTCCAGGTAAGACTGGCAGACTTATTCCTCTTAGCTACTAGTATGTGACAATACAAATGTTTTGTTACATACACCTGAAAGAGTCAGTGAAGTGGTGTTTTACAGGATCAGCCATACTAATCAAGTTGTATTTTACAGGATCAGCCATACTAATCAAGTGGTGTTTTACAGGGTCAGCCATACTAATCAAGTGGTGTTTTACAGGTTCAGCCATACTAATCAAGTTGTATTTTACAGGGTCAGCCATACTAATCAAGTTGTATTTTACAGGGTCAGCCATACTAATCAAGTTGTATTTTACAGGATCAGCCATACTAATCAAGTTGTATTTACAGGGTATTTTACAGGGTCAGCCATACTAATCAAGTTGTATTTACAGGGTCAGCCATACTAATCAAGTTGTATTTACAGGATCAGCCATACTAATCAAGTGGTGTTTTACAGGATCAGCCATACTAATCAAGTGGTGTTTTACAGGATCAGCCATACTAATCAAGTGGTGTTTTACAGGATCAGCCATACTAATCAAGTTGTGTTTTACAGGGTCAGCCATACTAATCAAGTTGTATTTTACAGGGTCAGCCATACTAATCAAGTTGTATTTTACAGGATCAGCCATACTAATCAAGTTGTATTTACAGGGTCAGCCATACTAATCAAGTGGTGTTTTACAGGATCAGCCATACTAATCAAGTTGTATTTACAGGATCAGCCATACTAATCAAGTTGTATTTACAGGGTCAGCCATACTAATCAAGTGGTGTTTTACAGGATCAGCCATACTAATCAAGTTGTGTTTTACCAGGATCAGCCATACTAATCAAGTTGTATTTACAGGGTCAGCCATACTAATCAAGTTGTGTTTTACCAGGATCAGCCATACTAATCAAGTTGTGTTTTACCAGGATCAGCCATACTAATCAAGTGGTGTTTTACCAGGATCAGCCATACTAATCAAGTGGTGTTTTACAGGATCAGCCATACTAATCAAGTTGTGTTTTACCAGGATCAGCCATACTAATCAAGTGGTGTTTTACCAGGATCAGCCATACTAATCAAGTTGTATTTACAGGGTCAGCCATACTAATCAAGTGGTGTTTTACAGGGTCAGCCATACTAATCAAGTGGTGTTTTACCAGGATCAGCCATACTAATCAAGTTGTGTTTTACAGGGTCAGCCATACTAATCAAGTTGTATTTTACAGGGTCAGCCATACTAATCAAGTTGTATTTTACAGGATCAGCCATACTAATCAAGTGGTGTTTTACCAGGATCAGCCATACTAATCAAGTGGTGTTTTACCAGGAACAGCCATACTAATCAAGTTGTATTTTACCAGGATCAGCCATACTAATCAAGTGGTGTTTTACCAGGATCAGCCATACTAATCAAGTGGTGTTTTACAGGATCAGCCATACTAATCAAGTGGTGTTTTACCAGGATCAGCCATACTAATCAAGTGGTGTTTTACCAGGATCAGCCATTCTAATCAAGTGGTGTTTTACAGGATCAGCCATACTAATCAAGTGGTGTTTTACCAGGATCAGCCATACTAATCAAGTGGTGTTTTACCAGGATCAGCCATACTAATCAAGTGGTGTTTTACCAGGATCAGCCATACTAATCAAGTGGTGTTTTACCAGGATCAGCCATACTAATCAAGTGGTGTTTTACCAGGATCAGCCATACTAATCAAGTGGTGTTTTACAGGATCAGCCATACTAATCAAGTGGTGTTTTACCAGGATCAGCCATACTAATCAAGTGGTGTTTTACCAGGATCAGCCATACTAATCAAGTGGTGTTTTACCAGGATCAGCCATACTAATCAAGTGGTGTTTTACCAGGATCAGCCATACTAATCAAGTGGTGTTTTACCAGGATCAGCCATACTAATCAAGTGGTGTTTTACCAGGATCAGCCATACTAAACAAGTGGTGTTTTACCAGGATCAGCCATACTAATCAAGTTGTATTTTACAGGATCAGCCATACTAATCAAGTTGTATTTGTCACATGCGCTGAATATGACAGGTGTTGTATCACTACAATGCAGTTTAAGAAAAATACAAGTTAAGAAAATATTTACTAAATAAACAAACGTTTAAAAAAAATAGTTTGAGTAACAATAAAATAACAAGCTATAGGAGGGGGGTACCGGTACAGAGTCAATGTGGAGGCTATATACAGGGGGTACCGGTACAGAGTCAATGTGGAGGCTATATACAGGGGGTACCAGTACAGAGTCAATGTGGAGGCTATACACAGGGGGTACCAGTACAGAGTCAATGTGGAGGCTATACACAGGGGGTACCGGTACAGAGTCAATGTGGAGGCTATACACAGTATTACGGTACAGAGTCAATGTGGAGGCTATATACAGGGGGTACCAGTACAGAGTCAATGTGGAGGCTATACACAGGGGGTACCGGTACAGAGTCAATGTGGAGGCTATATACAGGGGGTACCAGTACAGAGTCAATGTGGAGGCTATACACAGGGGGTACCGGTACAGAGTCAATGTGGAGGCTATATACAGGGGGTACCTGTACAGAGTCAATATGGAGGCTATATACAGGGGGTACCGGTACAGAGTCAATGTGGAGGCTATATACAGGGGGTACCTGTACAGAGTCAATATGGAGGCTATATACAGGGTATTACGGTACAGAGTCAATGTGGAGGCTATATACAGGGTATTACGGTACAGAGTCAATGTGGAGGCTATATACAGGGGGTACCGGTACAGAGTCAATGTGGAGGCTATATACAGAGGGTACCGGTACAGAGTCAATGTGGAGGCTATATACAGGGAATACCGGGGTACAGAGTCAATGTGGAGGCTATATACAGGGGGTACCCCGGTACAGAGTCAATGTGGAGGCTATATACAGGGGGTACTGGTACAGAGTCAATGTGGAGGCTATATACAGGGGGTACCGGTACAGAGTCAATGTGGAGGCTATATACAGGGGTACGGTACAGAGTCAATGTGGAGGCTATATACAGGGGTACCGGTACAGAGTCAATGTGGAGGCTATATACAGGGGTACCGGTACAGAGTCAATGTGGAGGTTATATACAGGGGTACCGGTACAGAGTCAATGTGGAGGCTATATACAGGGGTACCGGTACAGAGTCAATGTGGAGGCTATATACAGGGGGTACCGGTACAGAGTCAATGTGGAGGCTATACACAGGGGTACCGGTACAGAGTCAATGTGGAGGCTATATACAGGGGGTACCGGCACAGAGTCAATGTGGAGGCTACACACAGGGGGTACCGGTACAGAGTCAATGTGGAGGCTATACAGGGGTACCGGTACAGAGTCAATGTGGAGGCTATATACAGGGGGTACCGGGGTACAGAGTCAATGTGGAGGCTATGTACAGGGTGTACCGGTACAGAGTCAATGTGGAGGCTACACACAGGGGTACCGGTACAGAGTCAATGTGGAGGCTACACACAGGGGGTACCGGTACAGAGTCAATGTGGAGGCTATATACAGGGGTACGGTACAGAGTCAATGTGGAGGCTACACACAGGGGGTACCGGTACAGAGTCAATGTGGAGGCTATATACAGGGGCACCGGCACAGAGTCAATGTGGAGGCTATATACAGGGGGTACCGGTGCCGAGTCAATGTGGAGGCTATATACAGGGTGTTACGGTACAGAGTCAATGTGGAGGATATATACAGGGGGTACCGGTACAGAGTCAATGTGGAGGCTATATACAGGGGTACCGGTACAGAGTCAATGTGGAGGCTATATACAGGGGGTACGGTACAGAGTCAATGTGGAGGCTATATACAGGGGGTACCGGTACAGAGTCAATGTGGAGGCTATATACAGGGGTACCGGTACAGAGTCAATGTGGAGGCTATATACAGGGGGTACCGGTACAGAGTCAATGTGGAGGATATATACAGGGGTACCGGTACAGAGTCAATGTGGAGGCTATATGCTAGGGGGTACTGGTACAGAGTCAATGTGGAGGCTATATACAGGGGTACCGGTACCGAGTCAATGTGGAGGCTATATACAGGGGTACTGGTACCGAGTCAATGTGGAGGCTATATGCAGTATTGCATTACAGAGTCATGTGGGGGTACCGGTACAGAGTCAATGTGGAGGCTATATACAGGGGGTACCGGTACAGAGTCAATGTGGAGGCTATATACAGGGGGTACCGGTACAGAGTCAATGTGGAGGCTACACACAGGGGGTACCGGTACCGAGTCAATGTGGAGGCTACACACAGGGGGTACCGGTACCGAGTCAATGTGGAGGCTATATACAGGGGGTACCGGTACAGAGTCAATGTGGAGGCTACACACAGGGGGTACCGGTACCGAGTCAATGTGGAGGCTATATACAGGGGGTACCGGTACAGAGTCAATGTGGAGGCTATACACAGGGGTACCGGTACAGAGTCAATGTGGAGGCTATATACAGGGGGCTATACCGGTACAGAGTCAATGTGGAGGCAATATACAGGGGTACTGGTACAGAGTCAATGTGGAGGCTATATACAGGGGGTACCGGTACAGAGTCAATGTGGAGGCTATATACAGGGGGTACCGGTACAGAGTCAATGTGGAGGCTATATACAGGGGGTACCGGTACAGAGTCAATGTGGAGGCTATATACAGGGGGTACCGGTACAGAGTCAATGTGGAGGCTACACACAGGGGGTACAGGGGTACTGGTACAGAGTCAATGTGGAGGCTATATACAGGGGGTACCTGGTACAGAGTCAATGTGGAGGCTATATACAGGGGGTACCGGGTACAGAGTCAATGTGGAGGCTATATACAGGGGGTACCGGTACAGAGTCAATGTGGAGGCTATATATACAGGGGGTACCGGTACAGAGTCAATGTGGAGGCTATATACAGGGTGTTACGGTACAGAGTCATGTGGAGGCTATATACAGGGGTACCGGCAGTACAGAGTCAATGTGGAGGCTATATACAGGGTGTTACGGTACAGAGTCAATGTGGAGGCTACACAGGGGGTACCGGTACAGAGTCAATGTGGAGGCTATATACAGGGGGTAGTCCAAACCGGTACAGAGTCAATGTGGAGGCTATATACAGGGGTACCGGTACAGAGTCAATGTGGAGGCTATATACAGGGGGTACCGGATGCACAGAGTCAATGTGGAGGCTATATACAGGGGTACCGGTACAGAGTCAATGTGGAGGCTATATACAGGGGGTACCGGTACAGAGTCAATGTGGAGGCTATATACAGGGGGTACCGGTACAGAGTCAATGTGGAGGCTATATACAGGGGGTACCGGTACAGAGTCAATGTGGAGGCTACACACAGGGGGTACCGGTACCGAGTCAATGTGGAGGCTATATACAGGGGGTACCGGTACAGAGTCAATGTGGAGGCTATATACAGGGGGTACCGGTACAGAGTCAATGTGGAGGCTATATACAGGGGGTACCGGTACAGAGTCAATGTGGAGGCTATATACAGGGGGTACCGGTACAGAGTCAATGTGGAGGCTATATACAGGGGTACCGGTACAGAGTCAATGTGGAGGCTATATACAGGGGGTACCGGCACAGAGTCAATGTGGAGGCTATACACAGGGGGCACCGGTACAGAGTCAATGTGGAGGCTATATACAGGGGGGTACCGGTACAGAGTCAATGTGGAGGCTATATACAGGGGGTACCGGTACAGAGTCAATGTGGAGGCTATATACAGGGGTACCGGTACAGAGTCATGTGGAGGCTATATACAGGGGGTACCGGTACAGAGTCAATGTGGAGGCTATATACAGGGTGTTACGGTACAGAGTCATTGTGGAGGCTATATACAGGGGGTACCGGTACAGAGTCAATGTGGAGGCTATATACAGGGTGTTACGGTACAGAGTCATTGTGGAGGCTACACACAGGGGGTACCGGTACAGAGTCAATGTGGAGGCTATATACAGGGGGTACCGGTACAGAGTCAATGTGGAGGCTATATACAGGGGGTACCGGTACAGAGTCAATGTGGAGGCTATATACAGGGGGTACCGGTACAGAGTCAATGTGGAGGCTATATACAGGGTGTTACGGTACAGAGTCATTGTGGAGGCTACACACAGGGGTACCGTACAGAGTCAATGTGGAGGCTATATACAGGGGGTACCGGTACAGAGTCAATGTGGAGGCTACACACAGGGGGTACCGGTACAGAGTCAATGTGGAGGCTATATACAGGGGGTACCGGTACAGAGTCAATGTGGAGGCTATATACAGGGGGTACCGGTACCGAGTCAATGTGGAGGCTATATACAGGGTGTTACGGTACAGAGTCAATGTGGAGGATATATACAGGGGGTACCGGTACAGAGTCAATGTGGAGGCTATATACAGGGGGTACCGGTACAGAGTCAATGTGGAGGCTATATACAGGGGGTACCGGTACAGAGTCAATGTGGAGGCTATATACAGGGGGTACCGGTACAGAGTCAATGTGGAGGCTATATACAGGGGGTACCGGTACAGAGTCAATGTGGAGGATATATACAGGGGGTACCGGTACAGAGTCAATGTGGAGGCTATATACAGGGGTACCGGTACAGAGTCAATGTGGAGGCTATATACAGGGGGTACGGCACAGAGTCAATGTGGAGGCTATATACAGGGGTACCGGTACAGAGTCAATGTGGAGGCTATATACAGGGGTACGGTACAGAGTCAATGTGGAGGCTATATACAGGGGGTACCGGTACAGAGTCAATGTGGAGGCTATACAGGGTGGTACCGGTACAGAGTCAATGTGGAGGCTACACACAGGGGTACCGGTACAGAGTCAATGTGGAGGCTACACACAGGGGTACCGGTACCGAGTCAATGTTGAGGCTATATACAGGGGGTACGGTACAGAGTCAATGTGGAGGCTACACACAGGGGGGGTGCAGCACAGAGTCAATGTGGAGGCTATATACAGGGGGTACCGGTACAGAGTCAATGTGGAGGCTACACACAGGGGTACCGGTACAGAGTCAATGTGGAGGCTACACACAGGGGGTACCGTACAGAGTCAATGTGGAGGCTATATACAGGGGGTACCGGTACAGAGTCAATGTGGAGGCTATATACAGGGGGTATACCGGTACAGAGTCAATGTGGAGGCTATATACAGGGGGTACCGGTACAGAGTCAATGTGGAGGCTATATACAGGGGGTACCGGTACAGAGTCAATGTGGAGGCTATATACAGGGGGTACCGGTACAGAGTCAATGTGGAGGCTATATACAGGGGTACCGGTACAGAGTCAATGTGGAGGCTATATACAGGGGTACCGGTACAGAGTCAATGTGGAGGCTATATACAGGGGGTACCGGTACAGAGTCATGTGTGGAGGCTATACACAGGGGGTACCGGTACAGAGTCAATGTGGAGGCTATATACAGGGGGTACCGCACAGAGTCAATGTGGAGGCTATATACAGGGGGGTACCGGTACAGAGTCAATGTGGAGGCTATATACAGGGGTACCGGGTACAGAGTCAATGTGGAGGCTATATACAGGGGGTACCGGTACAGAGTCATTGTGGAGGCTATATACAGGGGTACCGGTACAGAGTCAATGTGGAGGCTATATACAGGAGGTACCGGTACAGAGTCAATGTGGAGGCTATATAGAGGGGGCAACATTTACAGAGTCAATGTGGAGGCTATATACAGGGGGTACGGTACAGAGTCAATGTGGAGGCTATATACAGGGGGTACACGGTACAGAGTCAATGTGGAGGCTATATACAGGGGGTACCGGTACAGAGTCAATGTGGAGGCTACACACAGGGGGTACCGGTACCGAGTCAATGTGGAGGCTATATACAGGGGGTACCGGTACAGAGTCAATGTGGAGGCTATATACAGGGGGTACCGGTACAGAGTCAATGTGGAGGCTATATACAGGGGGTACCGGTACAGAGTCAATGTGGAGGCTATATACAGGGGGTACCGGTACAGAGTCTATGTGGAGGCTATATACAGGGTGTTACGGTACAGAGTCATTGTGGAGGCTATATACATGGGGTACCGGTACAGAGTCAATGTGGAGGCTATATACAGGGTGTTACGGTACAGAGTCATTGTGGAGGCTACACACAGGGGGTACCGGTACAGAGTCAATGTGGAGGCTATATACAGGGGGTACCGGTACAGAGTCAATGTGGAGGCTATATACAGGGGTACCGGTACAGAGTCAATGTGGAGGCTATACAGGGGTACCGCACAGAGTCAATGTGGAGGCTATATACAGGGTGTTACGGTACAGAGTCATTGTGGAGGCTACACACAGGGGGTACCGGTACAGAGTCAATGTGGAGGCTATATACAGGGGGTACCGGTACAGAGTCAATGTGGAGGCTATATACAGGGGGTACCGGTACAGAGTCAATGTGGAGGCTATATACAGGGGGGTACCGGTACAGAGTCAATGTGGAGGCTACACACAGGGGGTACCGGTACAGAGTCAATGTGGAGGCTATATACAGAGGGTACCGGTACAGAGTCAATGTGGAGGCTATATACAGGGGGTACCGGTACAGAGTCAATGTGGAGGCTACACAGGGTACCGGTACAGAGTCAATGTGGAGGCTATACACAGGGGTACCGGTACAGAGTCAATGTGGAGGCTATATACAGGGGGTACGGTACAGAGTCAATGTGGAGGCTATACACAGGGGGTACCGGTACAGAGTCAATGTGGAGGCTATATACAGGGGGTACGGTACAGAGTCATTGTGGAGGCTACACACAGGGGTACAGGGGTCGGTACAGAGTCAATGTGGAGGCTATATACAGGGGGTACCGGGTACAGAGTCAATGTGGAGGCTATATACAGGGGGTACCGGTACAGAGTCAATGTGGAGGCTATATACAGGGGTACCGGTACAGAGTCAATGTGGAGGCTATATACAGGGGTACCGGTACAGAGTCAATGTGGAGGCTATATACAGGGGGTACCGGTACAGAGTCAATGTGGAGGCTATATAGTCAATGGGGGTACCGTGTACAGAGTCAATGTGGAGGCTATATACAGGGGGTACTGGTACAGAGTCAATGTGGAGGCTATATACAGGGGGTACCGGTACAGAGTCAATGTGGAGGATATATACAGGGGGTACCGGCACAGAGTCAATGTGGAGGCTATATACAGGGGGTACCGGTACAGAGTCAATGTGGAGGCTATACAGGTACCGGTACAGAGTCAATGTGGAGGCTATATGCAGAATTGCACTGCACAGAGTCAATGTGGAGGCTATATACAGGGGTACGTACCGAGTATGGAGGATATATACAGAGTCAATGTGGAGGCTATATACAGGGGGTACCGGTACAGAGTCAATGTGGAGGCTATATACAGGGGGTGGAGGCTATAATACAGGTACAGAGTCAATGTGGAGCTATAAACAGGGGGTACCGGTACAGAGTCAATGTGGAGGCTATACAGGGGGTACGTGCAAGTCAATGTGGAGGCTATATACCAGAGTGCCGGTACAGAGTCAATATGGAGGCTAGGGGTATAGTCAAGGGGGCTACACCGGTACAGAGTCAATGTGGAGGCTATATACAGTGGTACCGGCACAGAGTCAATGTGGAGGCTACACACATATAGTCAATGTGGGGTACCGGCACAGAGTCAATGTGGAGGCTATACAGGGGTACCGGTACAGAGTCAATGTGGAGGCTATATACAGGGGGTACGGTACAGAGTCAATGTGGAGGCTATATACAGGGGGCACCGGTACAGAGTCAATGTGGAGGATATATACAGGGGCACCGGTACAGAGTCAATGTGGGCTATATACAGGGGTACCGGTACAGAGTCAATGTGGAGGCTATATACAGGGGGTACGGCACAGAGTCAATGTGAGGCTATATACAGGGGGTACCCGGTACAGAGTCAATGTGGAGGCTATATATAGTCAGGGGCACCGGTACAGAGTCAATGTGGAGGCTATATACAGGGGGCTATACCGGGCACAGAGTCAATGTGGAGGCTATATAGTCAAGGGTATTAAGGTACAGAGTCAATGTGGAGGCTATATACAGGGGTACCGGTACAGAGTCAATGTGGAGGCTACACACAGGGGGTACCGGTACAGAGTCAATGTGGAGGCTATATACAGGGGGTACCGGTACAGAGTCAATGTGGAGGCTATATACAGGGGCACCGGTACAGAGTCAATGTGGAGGCTATATACAGGGGGTACCGGTACAGAGTCAATGTGGAGGCTATATACAGGGGGTACCGGTACAGAGTCAATGTGGAGGCTACACACAGGGGGTACCGATTACAGAGTCAATGTGGAGGCTATATACAGGGGGTACCGGTACAGAGTCAATGTGGAGGCTATATACAGGGGTACCGGTACAGAGTCAATGTGGAGGCTATATACAGGGGGTACCGGTACAGAGTCAATGTGGAGGCTATATACAGGGGGTACCGGTACAGAGTCAATGTGGAGGCTATATACAGGGGGTACCGGTACAGAGTCAATGTGGAGACTATATACAGGGGGTACCGGGTACAGAGTCAATGTGGAGGCTATATACAGGGGGCACTGCACAGAGTCATGTGGAGGCTATATACAGGGGGTACCGGCACAGAGTCAATGTGGAGGCTATATACAGGGGGTACCAGTACAGAGTCAATGTGGAGGCTATATACAGGGGTAGTTACAGAGTCAATGTGGAGGCTACATACAGGGGGTACCGGTACCGAGTCAATGTGGAGGCTATACAGGGGGTACCGGTACAGAGTCAATGTGGAGGCTATATACAGGGGGCACCGGTACAGAGTCAATGTGGAGGCTAAACAGGGGGTACCGGTACAGAGTCAATGTGGAGTGCTATGGTATACAGGGGGTACCGGTACAGAGTCAATGTGGAGGCTATATACAGGGGGTACCGGTACAGAGTCAATGTGGAGGCTACACACAGGGGGTACTGTACAGAGTCAATGTGGAGGCTATATACAGGGGGTACCGGTACAGAGTCAATGTGGAGGCTATATACAGGGGTACCGGTACAGAGTCAATGTGGAGAGCTATACAGGGGGTACAGAGTCAATGGAGCTATATACAGAGTCAATGTGGAGGCTATATACAGGGGGTACCGGTACAGAGTCATGGTGGAGGCTATATACAGGGGGTACCGGTACACCAGAGTCAATGTGGAGGCTATATACAGGTAGGCTATACAGGAGTACAGAGTCAATGTGGAGGCTATATACAGAGGGTACCGGTGCGAGTCAATGTGGAGGCTATATACAGAGGGTACCGGTACAGAGTCAATGTGGAGGCTATACAGGGGGTACCAGTACAGAGTCAATGTGGAGGCTATATACAGGGGGTACCGGTACCGAGTCAATGTGGAGGCTATATACAGGGGTTACAGAGTCATTGTGGAGGCTATATACAGGGGTATATATATACACACAGAGATTGGAGCCCTGTTTGACCTCTTTTGTTTTCTCTCTCACACAGAGATTGGAGCCCTGTGTGACCTAGAGACCCTGGATGTCAGAATGTGCTGGTGCTTCTCCCAGAGCGGCTGCACCAGTGTCTGTCTCTCCAGTGTCTCACTGCTGACCGGAACAACCTGACCAGCTTCCCCAGACAGCTCTGCCAACTCCACAGCCTCAACGAGCTCAGTATGGCTGCTAACCAACTCACCTCTCTACCCCTAGGTTAGTATGGGTCAGAGGTCACCACAGCCTCAACCAACTCAGTATGGCTGCTAACCAACTCACCTCTCTACCCCTAAGTTAGAATGGGGTCAGAGTTCAACACAGCCTCAAACCAACTCAGTATGGCTGCCTCAACCAACTCACCTCTCTACCCCTAGGTTAGTATGGGGTCAGAGGTCACCACAGCCTCAACCAACTCAGTATGGCTGCTAACCAACTCACCTCTACTGCCCTAGGTTAGTATGGGGTCTGGAGTTCACCACAGCCTCAACCAGCTCAGTATGGCTGCTAACCAACTCACCTCTCTACCCCTAGGTTAGTATGGGGTCAGAGTTCACCACAGCCTCAACCAGCTTAGTATGGCTGTTAACCAACTCACCTCTCTACCCCTAGGTCAGTATGGGGTCAGAGTTCAACACAGCCTCAACCAGCTCAGTATGGCTGCTAACCAACTCACCTCTCTACCCCTAGGTTAGTATGGGGGTCAGAGTTCACCACAGCCTCAACCAGCTCAGTATGGCTGCTAACCAACTCACCTCTCTACCCCTAGGTTAGTATGGGGGTCAGAGTTCACCACAGCCTCAACCAGCTCAGTATGGCTGCTAACCAACTTACCTCTCTACCCCTAGGTTAGTATGGGGGTCAGAGTTCACCACAGCCTCAACCAGATCAGTATGGCTGTTAACCAACTCACCTCTCTACCTGTATCACCTCTATCAGAATCCTATTGGACCCTATATGATTCTCACATTCCTATTGGATGTTGTATCACCTCTATCAGAATCATATTGGACCCTATATGATTCTCACATTCCTATTGGATGTTGTATCACCTCATCAGAATCCTATTGGACCCTATATGATTCTCACATTCCTATTGGATGTTGTATCACCTCATCAGAATCCTATTGGACCCTATATGATTCTCACATTCCTATTGGATGTTGTATCACCTCATCAGAATCCTATTGGACCCTATATGATTATCACATTCCTATTGGACCCTGTCCAGACCCACCTGCTCACGGCCCTATCTCCAGACAAACATCCACAACATCACCCCTGTCCAGACCCACCTGCTCACAGCCCTATCTCCAGACAAACATCCACAACATCACCCCTGTCCAGACCCACCTGCCCACAGCCCTATCTCCAGACAAACATCCACAACATCACCCCTGTCCAGACCCACCTGCTCACAGCCCTATCTCCAGATGGGCAGCCAGCCAGCCAGGGAGGTATGGGCAGCCAGCCAGCCAGGGAGGTATGGGCAGCCAGCCAGCCAGCCAGGGAGGTATGGGCAGCCAGCCAGGGAGGTATGGGCAGCCAGCCAGCCAGGGAGGCTGTGTGTTTTACTGGGCTAGTCCTAGCTCAGGTGTAGGGGCGCGTGGCTCTCCCATGGCCCTACCATATGCCACTGTAGTAGTTAGACCAGTCAGGGATTACAGAGGCCTGTCTGATAGATGTGCCTGTCTGATAGATGTGCCTGTCTGATAGATGTACCTGTCTGATAGATGTACCTGTCTGATAGATGTACCTGTCTGATAGATGTGCCTGTCTGATAGATGTGCCTGTCTGATAGATGTACCTGTCTGATAGATGTACCTGTCTGATAGATGTGAGGGTGACTGTCTGATAGATGTACCTGTCTGATAGATGTGAGGGTGCCTGTCTGATAATATTGTGGGGGTGTCTGTCTGATAATATTGTGGGGGTGTCTGTCTGATAATATTGTGGGGGTGCCTGTCTGATAATATTGTGAGGGTGCCTGTCTGATAATATTGTGAGGGTGTCTGTCTGATAATATTGTGGGGGTGTCTGTCTGATAATATTGTGGGGGTGTCTGTCTGATAATATTGTTGGGGTGTCTGTCTGATAATATTGTGGGGGTGCCTGTCTGATAATATTGTGGGGGTGTCTGATAATATTGTGGGGGTGCCTGTCTGATAATATTGTGGGGGTGCCTGATAATATTGTGGGGTGCCTGTCTGATAATATTGTGGGGTGTCTGTCTGATAATATTGTGGGGGTGCCTGTCTGATAATATTGTGGGGGTGTCTGATAATATTGTGGGGGGTGCCTGTCTGATAATATTGTGAGGGTGTCTGTCTGATAATATTGTGAGGGTGTCTGTCTGATAATATTGTGAGGGTGTCTGTCTGATAATATTGTGAGGGTGCCTGTCTGATAATATTGTGAGGGTGCCTGTCTGATAATATTGTGGGGGTGCCTGTCTGATAATATTGTGAGGGTGCCTGTCTGATAATATTGTGAGGGTGCCTGTCTGATAATATTGTGGGGGTGTCTGTCTGATAATATTGTGAGGGTGCCTGTCTGATAATATTGTGGGGGTGCCTGTCTGATAATATTGTAGGGGTGTCTGATAATATTGTGAGGGTGCCTGTCTGATAATATTGTGAGGGTGCCTGTCTGATAATATTGAGGGTGCCTGTCTGATAATATTGTGGGGGTGCCTGTCTGATAATATTGTGGGGGTGTCTGATAATATTGTGAGGGTGTCTGATAATATTGTGAGGGTGCCTGTCTGATAATATTGTGAGGGTGCCTGTCTGATAATATTGTGAGGGTGCCTGTCTGATAATATTGTGAGGATGCCTGTCTGATAATATTGTGAGGGTGCCTGTCTGATAATATTGTGGGGGTGCCTGTCTGATAATATTGTGGGGGTGCCTGTCTGATAATATTGTGAGGGTGCCTGTCTGATAATATTGTGGGGGTGTCTGATAATATTGTGAGGGTGCCTGTCTGATAATATTGTGGGGGTGCCTGTCTGATAATATTGTGGGGGTGCCTGTCTGATAATATTGTGGGGGTGCCTGTCTGATAATATTGTGAGGGTGCCTGTCTGATAATATTGTGAGGGTGCCTGTCTGATAATATTGTAGGGGTGTCTGATAATATTGTGAGGGTGCCTGTCTGATAATATTGTGAGGGTGTCTGTCTGATAATATTGTGAGGGTGCCTGTCTGATAATATTGTGGGGGTGTCTGATAATATTGTGAGGGTGCCTGTCTGATAATATTGTGGGGGTGCCTGTCTGATAATATTGTGGGGGTGCCTGTCTGATAATATTGTGGGGGTGCCTGTCTGATAATATTGTGAGGGTGCCTGTCTGATAATATTGTGAGGGTGCCTGTCTGATAATATTGTAGGGGTGTCTGATAATATTGTGAGGGTGCCTGTCTGATAATATTGTGAGGGTGTCTGTCTGATAATATTGTGAGGGTGCCTGTCTGATAATATTGTGAGGGTGCCTGTCTGATAATATTGTGAGGGTGCCTGTCTGATAATATTGTTGTGGTGCCTGTCTGATAATATTGTGGGGGTGTCTGTCTGATAATATTGTTGTGGTGCCTGTCTGATAATATTGTGGGGGTGCCTGTCTGATAATATTGTGAGGGTGCCTGTCTGATAATATTGTGGGGGTGTCTGTCTGATAATATTGTGAGGGTGCCTGTCTGATAATATTCTGTACATGTCTGATAATATTGTACAGGGGTGTCTGATAATATTGTGATATTTGACAATATTGTGAGGGTGCCTGTCTGATAATATTGTGCAGGGGATGCCTGCCCTGTAACCCTGATAATATTGTGGGGTGCCTGTCTGATAATATTGTGGGGGATGCCTGTCTGATAATATTGTGGGGTGTCTGATAATATTGTGGGGGTGCCTGTCTGATAATATTGTGGGGGTGCCTGTCTGTCTAATATTGTGAGGGTGTCTGTCTAATAATATCTGTGATTCTGATAATATTGGGTGTCTGTCTGATAATATTGTGAGGGTGCCTGTCTGATAATATTGTGAGGGGTGCCTGTCTGATAATATTGTGGGGGTGCCTGATAATATTGTGAGGGTGCCTGTCTGATAATATTGTGGGGTGTCTGATAATATTGTGGGGTGTGTCTGATAATATTGTACAAGGGGGGTGTCAGAGGATGATACCCTTATATTGTGGGGGTGTCTGATAATATTCTGAGGGATTGGCTGTCTGAGCCCTAATATTGTCGGGGTGTGTTGGCCAGGGGATAAGGGTCTGATATCTTTTGGTTTGTTGACAAATAATATCAAAGGCCTTCCTTAATATTGTATCTGTACAAGGTGATTGGCTGCAGGATAAGGGGTCCTAACCCTTATATCTGTACAAGGTGATTGGCTGCAAATAAGGACAGCCCTCAAACCCTTATATCTGTACAAGGTGATTGGCTGCAGACAGCCCCTAACCCTTATATCTGTACAAGGTGATTGGCTGCAGGGATAAGGACAGCCCCTAACCCTTATATCTGTACAAGGTGATTGGCTGCATCCCTAACCCTTATATCTGTACAAGGTGATTGGCTGCAGCGGATAAGGACTGACCCTAACCCTTATATCTGGCCACAAGGTGATTGGCTGCAGTGGATAAGGACAGCCCCTAACCCTTATATCTGTACAAGGTGATTGGCTGCAGTGGTTAAGTGACAGCCCTAACCCTTATATCTGTACAAGGTGATTGGCGGTGGGATAAGGACCCTTATATCTGTACAAGGTGATTGGCTGCAGGGGATAAGGACAGCCCCTAACTTTATATCTGTACAAGGTGATTATTGCAGCCCCTAACCATATATCTGTACAAGGTGATTGGCTGCAGAGGATAAGGACAGCCCTAACCCTTATATCTGTACATGATTGGCTGCAGCCCCTATGGACCCTTATATCTGTACAAGGTGATTGGCTGCAGGGGATAAGGACGCCCCTAACCCTATATCTGTACAAGGTGATTGGCTGCAGAGGATAAGGATCTGTACAAGGTGATTGGCCTAACCCTTATATCTGTACAAAGGTGATTGGCTGCAGGGGATAAGGACCTAACCCTTATATCTGTACAAGGTGATTGGCTGCAGGATAAGGACAGCCCTAACCCTTATATCTGTACAAGGTGATTGGCTGCAGAGGGGATACAAGGTGACAGCCCCTAACCCTTTATATCTGTACAGGGAATTGATTGGCTGCAGAGGATAAGGACAGCCCTAACCCATATATCTGTACAATTGATTGGCTGCAAAGGGATAGACAGCCCCTAACCCTTATATCTGTACACAAGGTGATTGGCTGCGATATGACCCCTCAACCCTATATATCTGTACAAGGTGATTGGCTGCAGGGGATAAGGACAGGCCCTAACCCTATATCTGTACAAGGTGATTGACAGGGGGATATGACAGCCCTAACCCTTATATCTGTACAAGGTGATTGGGTGCAGAGGATAAGGACCGCCCTAACCCTTTATATCTGTACAAGATGGTGATTGGCTGCAGAGGATAAGGACAGCCCCTAACCCTATATCTGTACAAGGTGATTGGCTGCAGCGGATAAGGACAGCCCCTAACCTCTATATCTGTACAACAAGGTGAAGGTGATTGGCTGCAGGGGATAAGGACAGCCCCTAACCCTTATATCTGTACAAGGTGATTGGCTGAAGGGGATGAGGACAGCCCCTAACCCTTATATCTGTACAAGGTGATTGGCTGCAGGGGATAAGGACAGTCCCTAACCCTTATATCTGTACAAGGTGATTGGCTGCAGAGGATAAGGACAGCCTAACCCTTATATCTGTACAAGGTGATTGGCTGCAAGGGATAAGGACGGCCCCTAACCCTTATATCACAACAAGGTGATTGGCTGCAGAGGATAAGGACAGCTAATCCCTTATATCTGTACAAGGTGATTGGCTGCAGAGGATAAGGACCCCTAACCCTTATATCTGTACAAGGTGATTGGCTGCAGAGGATGAGACAGCCCCTAACACATATATCTGTACAAGGTGATTGGCTGCAGTGGTTAGGAACCCTTTATATCTGGTTAAAGGTGATTGGCTGCAGGGAGTAAGGACAGCCCCTAACCCTCTATATCTGTACAAGGTGATTGGCTGCAGAGGCTATGTGACAGCCCTAACCCTTATATCTGTACTGCTGTGATTGGCAGAGGATGACAGCCTCCTAACCTCTTATATCTGTACAAGGTGATTGGCTGCAGAGGATAGGACAGCCCTAACCCTTATATCTGTGTACAGATTGGCTGCAGCCCCTAACCCTTATATCTGTACAAGGTGATTGGCTGCAGAGGATAAGGACAGCCCCTAAACCCTTTATATCTGTACAAGGTGATTGGCTGCAGGGATAAGGACCGCCTAACCTTATATATCTGTACAAGGTGACTGCAGAGGATAAGGACAGCTAACCCTTATATCTGTACAAGGTGATTGCCTGCAGAGGATAAGGACACCCCTAACCCTTATATCTGTACAAGGTGATTAGCTAGAGGCAGCCTAACCCATATATCTTACAAGGTGATTGGCTGCAGGGGATAAGGACAGCCCTAACCCTTATATCTGTACAACAAGGTGATTGGCTGCAGAGGATAAGGACAGCCCCTAACCCTTATATCTGTACAACAAGGTGATTGGCTGCAGAGGATAGGACAGCCCCTAACCCATATATCTGTACAAGGTGATTGGCTGCAGAGGATAAGGACAAGCCCCTAACCCTTATATCTGTACAAGGTGATTGGCTGCAGAGGATAAGGACAGCCCCTAACCCTTATATCTGTACAAGGTGATTGGCTGCAGAGGATAAGGACAGCCCTAACCCTTATATCTGTACAAGGTGATTGGCTGCAGGGATAAGGACAGCCCTAACCCTTATATCTGTACAAGGTGATTGGCTGCAGAGGATAAGGACAGCCCTAACCCATATATCTGTACAAGGTGATTGGCTGCAGCCCCTAACCCTTATATCTGTACAAGTTGGCTGCAGAGGATAAGGACAGCCCCTAACCCTTTATATCTGTACATGATTGGCTGCAGCCCCTAACCCTTTTATCTGTACAAGGTGATTGGCTGCAGGGGGTAAGGACAGCCCCTAACCCTTATATCTGTACAAGGTGATTAGCTGAGGATAAGGACAACCCTAACCCTTATATCTGTACAAGGTGATTGGCTGCAGGGGGCCCCTAACCCTTATATCTGTACAAGGTGATTGCCTGCAGGGGATAAGGACAGCCCTAACCCTTATATCTGTACATGATTAAGACAGCCCCAACCCTATAGATTCTGTAACAAGGTGATTGGCTGCAGGGATATGGACAGCCTAACCCTTATATCTGTACAACAAGGTGATTGGCTGCAGGGGATAAGGACAGCCTAACCCTTATATCTGTACAAGGTGATTGGCTGCAGGGGATAAGGACCCTAACCCTTATATCTGTACAAGGTGATTGGCTGCAGGGATAAGGACAGCCCCCTAACCCTTATATCTGTACAGGTGATTGGCTGCAGGGGATAAGGACAGCCCCTAACCCTTATATCTGTACAAGGTGATTGGCTGCAGGGATAGGCCCCTAACCCTTATATCTGTACAAGGTGATTGGCTGCAGGGGATAAGGACCGCCCCTAACCTATATCTGTACAAGGTGATTGGCCAGGGGATAAACCCTAACATATATCTGTACAAGGTGATTGGCTGCAGGGGGGACTAGCCCCTAGCATATATGTACAAGGTGATTGGCTGCAGAGGATAAGGACAGCCTAACCCTTATATCTGTACAAAGGTGATTGGCTGCAGCCCTAACCCTTATATCTGTACAAGGTGATTGGCTGCAGAGGATAAGGAAGCCTAACCTCTTATATCTGTACATGATTGGCTGCAGCCCTAACATGGCTGCAGGGATTCTGATAAGGACAGCCCCTAACCCTTATATCTGTACAAGGTGATTGGCTGAAGGATAAGGGGCCCTAACCCTTATATCTGTACAAGGTGATTGGCTGCAGCCCCTAACCCTTATATCTGTACAAGGTGATTGGCTGCAGCGGATAAGGACAGCCCCTAACCCTTATATCTGTACAAGGTGATTGGCTGCAGGGATAAGGACAGCCCTAACCCTTATATCTGTACAAGGTGATTGGCTGCAGGGGATAAACATTGCCCCTTATATCTGTACCCAGCCCCCCAACCCTTATATCTGTACAAGGTGATTGGCTGCAGAGGATAAGGACGGCCCTAACCCTTATATCTGTACAAAGGTGATTGGCTGCCCCTAACCCTTTTATCTGTACTGCAGAGGATAAGGACAGCCCCTAACCCTTATATCTGTACAAGGTGATTGGCTGCAGAGGATAAGGACAGCCCCTAACCCTTATATCTGTACAAGGTGATTGGCTGCGGATAAGGACAGCCCTAACCCTTATATCTGTACAAGGTGATTGGCTGCAGAGGATAAGGACAGCCCCAACCCTTATATCTGTACAAGGTGATTGACAGCTGTACAAGGTGATTGGCTGCAGGGGACAGACCGCCCCTAACCTTATATCTGTACAAGGTGATTGGCTGCAGGGGATAAGGACAGCCCCTAACCCTTATATCTGTACAAGGTGATTGGCTGCAGAGGATAAGGACAG
>NW_027038630.1:0-34232 GCF_034236695.1 Oncorhynchus nerka
AGAGACTGTTTACCAGCCCAGTAGTATAGAGTCTATAGGTATTTGTAAATATCTTTAGCTCGAGTTCAAACTAATGAACTAATATTTACAGTGTAATGCATAAAAAGTCTCAATTTATTGCTTTTCCAAAGCTCATTTTTCACCAGCTTGCAGAATCCAGGCCAAGGCAGGCCGTGAGTGTATGTCTGCCCTCCCTCTCTCTCTCTCCTCTGCTCTCTCTCTTGTCTCCCCCTCTCTGTCTCTCTCTCTCTCTCTCTGTCTCTCTCTCTGTCTCTCTCTCTGTCTCTCTCTCTCTCTCTCTCTGTCTCTCTCTCTCTCTCTCTCTCTGTCTCTCTCTCTCTCTCTCTCTCTCTCTCTCTCTCTCTCTCTCTCTCTCTCTCTCTCTCTCTCTCTCTGTCTCTCTCTCTGTCTCTCTCTCTCTCTCTCTCTCTCTGTCTCTCTCTCTCTCTGTCTCTGTCTCTGTCTCTCTCTGTCTCTCTCTCTCTGTCTCTCTCTCTCTCTCTCTCTCTGTCTCTCTCTCTGTCTCTCTCTCTCTCTCTCTCTGTCTCTGTCTCTCTCTGTCTCTCTCTCTGTCTCTCTCTGTCTCTCTCTCTGTCTCTCTCTCTCTGTCTCTCTCTCTCTCTCTCTGTCTCTCTGTCTCTCTCTCTCTCTCTCTCTCTCTGTCTCTCTCTGTCTCTCTCTCTCTCTCTGTCTCTCTCTCTCTCTGTCTCTCTCTCTCTCTCTCTCTCTCTCTCTCTCTGTCTCTCTCTCTCTGTCTCTCTCTCTGTCTCTCTGTCTCTCTCTGTCTCTCTCTCTCTCTCTCTGTCTCTGTCTCTCTGTCTCTCTCTCTCTGTCTCTCTCTCTGTCTCTCTCTGTCTCTGTCTCTCTGTCTCTCTCTGTCTCTCTCTCTCTCTGTCTCTGTCTCTGTCTCTCTCTCTGTCTCTGTCTCTCTCTCTGCTCTCTCTCTGCTCTCTGTCTCTCTCTCTCTCTCTGTCTCTCTCTGTCTCTCTCTCTCTGTCTCTCTCTCTCTCTCTGTCTCTCTCTCTGTCTCTCTCTCTGTCTCTCTCTGTCTCTCTCTCTCTCTCTGTCTCTCTCTCTCTCTTTCTCTATGTTAAATTCAACAGGTACTTTAACAGACATTTGGACTTTGTACTTTAACAGATGGACTTTATATTTTTTTGCACCTTGGAAAGCCAGACAGATATTTAATTGAGACCTGGATGAATATTTTATGAATATGGTATATATACTAAACTAAACTATATAACTAAAATATGTCCTTTTCTCTCTTTCCCTTTGGAATCGGAGCTAAATTGTGAATGAATGGATGATTCCTTGGTGATAAAGAGATAGCAGCATCAACCTGTAGAGTGTGGTAGATATAGTCAGAACCAATTATAGCAGACCAGAAATAACATTGTCCTGGGAGTAACAGGTCATTCTGCTCTTAAAACTACTCAGGAGAGTTGTCCTCTCCTTCGGGTTAGTTAGGTGTTCTGAGAATTAGAATTATTATTTGATGTTTATTTTAGAATTATTTTTAAAATATTATTTCTGGTATGTGAACATATCAGTGTAACTGTGTCGTTAAAGAATCGTTTGTTGAATGACTCCCTACTGTAAGTCTCTCTGGATCAGAGAGTCTGGATCAGAGAGTCTGTTAAATGACTCTCTACTGTAAGTCTCTCTGGATCAGAGTCTGTTAAATGACTCTCTAGTAAGTCTCTCTGGATCAGAGAGTCTGTTAAATGACTCTCTACTACTTAAGTCTCTCTGGATCAGAGAGTCTGTTAAATGACTCCCTACTGTATCTTCTGGATCAGAGTCTGTTAAATGACTCCCTACTGTAAGTCTCTCTGATCAGAGTCTGTTAAATGACTCCCTACTGTAAGTCTCTTTGGATCAGAGAGTCTGTTAAATGACTCTCTACTGTAAGTCTCTCTGGATCAGAGAGTCTGTTAAATGACTCTCTACTGTAAGTCTCTCTGGATCAGAGAGTCTGTTAAATGACTCTCTACTGTAAGTCTCTCTGGATCAGAGAGTCTGTTAAATGACTCTCTACTGTAAGTCTCTCTGGATCAGAGAGTCTGTTAAATGACTCTCTACTGTAAGTCTCTCTGGATCAGAGAGTCTGTTAAATGACTCTCTACTGTAAGCCTCTCTGGATAAGAGAGTCTGTTAAATGACTCCCCTACTGTAAGTCTGGATTAAATGACTCTCTACTGTAAGTCTCTCTGAATCACACTCATCCTCTCAGCACACATCTATAATGGGATCAAAGTATCACAGCAGCCATGGGGAGATGTTACCATGTCTCAACCCTGAACTACCCTCTGCTAGCTCCTCCATCTCTCAAGGAGAAACTGACCTCCATCCCTGGTCCTGTCTGTCTGGTTGGGCGGCAGTAGAGACGGGACTTGGCAGGCTGTTCCAGGGTCAGGGTTTCTCTCTCTCCCTCTCAGAAACAGCAGTAGAGACGGGACTTGGCACGCTGTTCCAGGGTCTCTCTCTCTCTCTCTCTCTGTCTCTCTCTCTCTCTCTCTCTCTCTCTCTCTCTCTCTCTCTCTCTCTCTCTCTCAGAAACATTGCCATTCATTCAGACGGGCCTATTGGTGACAGGGAGCATTTTCAATACAAGTGTGTGTTTGGGTGGAGAATCATTTCTCCTATCGCAGAGTGTTGTTGACAGAATGGTGGTTTGAGAGAAGAGACAGAAGTCCCAGATGGTTAATGTGGTGGGCTCCATAGGAGATGAGACCTGTGTACAGAGGTCAGGGGGAAGACAGGAATGGAGGAGAGGGGAGACCTGGGTACAGAGGTCAGGGGTTAGACAGGAATGGAGGAGAGGTGACCTGGGTACAGAGGTCAGGGGGAGGACAGGAATGGAGGAGAGGGGAGACCTGGGTACAGAGGTCAGGGGGAAGACAGGAATGGAGGAGAGGGGAGACCTGGGTACAGAGGTCAGGGGGAAGACAGGAATGGAGGAGAGGGGAGACCTGGGTACAGAGGTCAGGGGGAAGACAGGAATGGAGGAGAGGGGAGACCTGGGTACAGAGGTCAGGGGGAAGACAGGAATGGAGGAGAGGGGAGACCTGGGTACAGAGGTCAGGGGGAAGACAGGAATGGAGGAGAGAGGAGACCTGGGTACAGAGGTCAGGGGGAGGACAGGAATGGAGGAGAGGGGAGACCTGGGTACAGAGGTCAGGGAGAGGACAGAAATGGAAGAGAGGGGAGATGGGGTGAGTCCTGCTTGAGTAGGTAAAGGCTTCAGGCCATGTCTCTGCTGTCCTCATAGGTACACACAGAGATACAGATCCCTACACACACACACAAACACACACTCTCTCCGACCCCCCACTTGTTTCTGTGCCCTTCTCGCAGCCTGTAGAACAGAGCACCAGTGGAGCGAGTCATTGAGGACCAACAGATTTATGCCGCAGGTTGAGTTGGGTTGGGATCCTAGAGGCCTTTTGGAGAGGAGTCAAACAGACAGACAGACTCCTCTCCCCTCAGGTTGAGTTGGGTTGGGGTCTTAGAGGCCTTTTGGAGAGGAGTCAAACAGACAGACAGACTCCTCTCCCCTCAGGTTGAGTTGGGTTGGGATCCTAGAGGCCTTTTGGAGAGGAGTCAAACAGACAGACAGACTCCTCTCCCCTCAGGTTGAGTTGGGTTGGGGTCTTAGAGGCCTTTTGGAGAGGAGTCAAACAGACAGACAGACTCCTCTCCCCTCAGGTTGAGTTGGGTTGGGATCCTAGAGGCCTTTTGGAGAGGAGTCAAACAGACAGACAGACTCCTCTCTCCCCTCAGGTTGAGTTGGGTTGGGGTCTTAGAGGCCTTTAGGAGAGGAGTCAAACGGACAGATAGACTCCTCTCTCCCCTCAGTCGTTCCCTTCCCGTGTTAAAGTGGTCTGGAGCAGAAACACAGAGTGGATGTCATTGAGTTGAGTGATGATCTAACGGCTGGTCTCTTCCTGTTTCTCTCAGGGTCGGCAGCAGCGAAGAAGACACATACATGTAAGTGTCTAGAAGTCATTTTTCTACAAATGATACAGTCCACTATGGCTGGAACGAAGAACAGCTTCTGTCCTCAAAACAATACCACTGATAAACAGTTGACAGAACAGCTTCTGTCCTTAAAACAATACCACTGATAAACAGCTGACAGAACAGCTTCTGTCCTTAAAACAATACCACTGATAAACAGCTTCTGTCCTTAAAACAATACCACTGATAAACAGCTTCTGTCCTTAAAACAATACCACTGATAAACAGCTGACAGAACAGCTTCTGTCCTTAAAACAATACCACTGATAAACAGCTTCTGTCCTTAAAACAATACCACTGATAAACATCTGACAGAACAGCTTCTGTCCTTAAAACAATACCACTGATAAACAGCTGACAGAACAGCTTCTGTCCTTAAAACAATACCACTGATAAACAGCTTCTGTCCTTAAAACAATACCACTGATAAACAGGCTGACAGAACAGACTGAAAGGGTCAATACTGTCTCTGATAAAGACTGACAGGGGTCCTACACACTGTCTCTATGCAGACTGAAGGGTCCTAAACACACTGTCTCATGCAGACAGAACAGCTTCTGGTCCTAAAACAATACCTCTGATAAACAGACTGACAGGGGTCCTTCTGTCCTTAAAACAATACCTCTATAAACAGACTGACAGGGTCCTAACACACTGTCTCTTAAAACAATGACACTGATAAACACTGTCTCTATGCAGACTGAGTCTCTATGCAGACTGACTGGTCCTACACACACTGTCACTGATGCAGACAGCTGACAGGGTCCTTAAACACACTGTCTCTATGCAGACTGACAGGGGTCCTAAAACAATACCTCTGATAAACAGACTGACAGGGTCCTAAAACACTGTCTCTATGCAGACTGACAGGGTCCTAAACACTGTCTCTATGCAGACTGACAGGGGTCCTTAAAACAATGTCTCTGCAGACTGAAGGGGTCCTACACACACTGTCTCTATGCAGACAATGACAGGGTCCTAAACACACTGTCTCTATGCAGACTGAATAGGGGTCCACACACACTGTCTCTATGCAGACTGACAGGGTCCTACACACACTGTCTCTATGCAGACTGACAGGGTCCTAAACAACTGTCTCTATGCAGACTGACAGGGTCCTACACACACTGTCTCTATGCAGACTGACAGGGGTCCTACACACACTGTCTCTATGCAGACTGACAGGGTCCTACACACACTGTCTCTATGCAGACTGACAGGGTCCTACACACACTGTCTCTATGCAGACTGACAGGGGTCCTACACACACTGTCTCTATGCAGACTGACAGGGTCCTACACACACTGTCTCTATGCAGACTGACAGGGTCCTACATACTGTCTCTATGCAGACTGACAGGGTCCTACACACACTGTCTCTAAGCAGACTGACAGGGTCCTACATACTGTCTCTATGCAGACTGACAGGGTCCTACATACACTGTCTCTATGCAGACTGACAGGGTCCTACACACTGTCTCTATGCAGACTGACAGGGTCCTACATACTGTCTCTATGCAGACTGACAGGGTCCTACACACACTGTCTCTATGCAGACTGTAGCAGGGAGGGGAGGGATGGATAGAGGGCCCTGGTCAAACTAGTCTCTATGCAGACTGAATAGGGACCTCCTAGAACATACAGGTTATGGCCTCTGAAGTAGTGCACTGGGAATAGGTGACCTCCTAGAACATACAGGGTTATGGCCTGAAGTGTTCAGACTGATCAAGAAGGTCTGTCTCTATATGGCAGTACTGTCTCTATTCAGACTGATCAAGAAGAGCTCCAATATGGCAGTATGACTCTCTTCTGATCAAGAAGAGCGGTCAATATGGCAGTATGACCTCTCCTTCCCTGATCAGAAGAGCTGCCAATATGGCAGTATGACCTCTACTTCCTGATCAAGAAGAGCTGCCAGGCAGTCCTCTCCTTCCCTGATCAAGACTGTCAATATGGCAGTACTGACCTCTCCTCCTTCATCAGTACACTGACCTCTCTATGCAGACTGTGGTCCATCCAGTAGGTAGACCCTCCTGTGGTTCAGTACACTGACCCTCCTCCTCCAATCCTCTTTCTGCTGTGGTTCATCCAGGTGTCCCTCCTCCAATCCTCTTTCCCTGTGGTCCATCCAGTACTGTAGGACCCTCCTCCTCCAATCCTCTTCCCCTGTGGTCCATCCAGAGTGTAGGACCCTCCTCCTCCAATCCTCTTTCTGCTGTGGTCCATCCAGTACTGTAGGACCCTCCTCCTCCAATCCTCTTTCTGCTGTGGTCCATCCAGTACTGTAGGGTCCCTCCTCCTCCAATCCTCTTTCTGCTGTGGTCCATCAGTAGTGTAGGACCCTCCTCCTCAATCCTCTTTGCAGTGGTCCATCAGGTGTCCCTCCTCCTCCAATCCTCTTTCCAGACTGTGGTCCATCAGTAGTGTAGGACCCTCCTCCAATCCTCTTTCCCCTGTGGTCCATACAGTAGTGTAGGACCCTCCTCCTCCAATCCTCTTTCCGCTGTGGTCCATCCAGTAGTGTAGGACCCTCCTCCTCCAATCCTCTTTCCCCTGTGGTCCATCAGTACTGTAGGACCCTCCTCCTCCAATCCTCTTTCTGCTGTGGTTCATCCAGTAGTGTAGGACCCTCCTCCTCCAATCCTCTTTCTGCTGTGGTCCATCCAGTAGTGTAGGACCCTCCTCCTCCAATCCTCTTTCTGCTGTGGTCCATCCAGTAGTGTGGACCCTCCTCCTCCAATCCTCTTTCAGGTTCATCCAGTAGTGTAGGACCCTCCTCCTCCAATCCTCTTTCTGTGTGGTCCATCCAGTAGGGAATAGGACCCTCCTCCAATCCTCTTTTCCCCTGTGGTCCAACAGAAAGTAGGACCCTTCCTCCAATCCCTTTCTGCTGTGGTTCATATAGTAGTGATATTAGGACCCTCCTCCTTTTCCTGAACATCCAGAAGAGTGTTTTCCTCCTCCAATCCTCTTTCTGCTGTGGTCCATGGGGGTAGTGACCCTCCTCCTCCAATCCTGATCAAGAAGTGTAGGACCCTATGGCAATGACCTCTTTCCCCTGTGGTCCATCAAGAAGAGGACCCTCCTCCTCCAGCCTGTGGTCCATCCAGTATGACCCTCCTCCTCCCAATCCTCTTTCTGATCATCCAGAGTGGAATATGGCAGTATGACCTCTCCTTCCCTTTCCACTGTGGTCAAGATGAGCCCTCCTCCTCAATGGCAGTGTGACCAGTACGTAGGTAGATGGTGGAGACATACAGTAGGACCATCCTCCCCTGTGGTCCATCCAAATGTGACCCTCCTCCTCCAATGCTGTGGTCCATCCAGTAGTGTAGGACCCTCCTCCTCCAATCCTCTTTCTGCTGTGGTTCATCCAGTAGTGTAGGACCCTCCTCCTCCAATCCTCTTTCCCCTGTGGTCCATCCAGTAGTGTAGGACCCTCCTCCTCCAATCCTCTTTCTGCTGTGGTCCATCCAGTAGTGTAGGACCCTCCTCCTCCAATCCTCTTTCTGCTGTGGTTCATCCAGTAGTGTAGGACCCTCCTCCTCCAATCCTCTTTCCCCTGTGGTCCATCCAGTACTGTAGGACCCTCCTCCTCCAATCCTCTTTCTGCTGTGGTCCATACAGTAGTGTAGGACCCTCCTCCTCCAATCCTCTTTCTGCTGTGGTCCATCCAGTAGTGTAGGACCCTCCTCCAATCCTCTTTCCGCTGTGGTCCATCCAGTAGTGTAGGACCCTCCTCCAATCCTCTTCTGGCCGCGCAGAGAAAGGTGTCATTGTGCCGGGCGCCATGCGCTTCAACACATAAACAGCTGATATTACTCGTATCATTTTCAAAACTTCCACCAGAGTGTTTTCCTCGGGTTCTTGGATTGGATTGGATGGAGGGGTGGGGGTGGGGGTCCAGATGGTTAGACAGAATGTTCCTCATCGGGGGTGTGGGGGGGTATCCTTCAGTCTGTGATGTCACATCCTGTCTGTTCTGTAAACGGTTTAGGGAACATATTGGAACGTGGAGATTTTGGAAGGCTCCTGCAACAGAATGTTTGTGGTCCTGTACTGTTGGTGTTGAAATAGAACAGGCCAATCAATGGCCTCTTGAGCTGAAATGATTAGTCGTCTGTGATTGGTGGAGACACAGAGGTACATGTTGTCATCGATGTAACAAATGTGATAATGCGTGTCGTGTGAAGTTCCATTTCCCATTGGGCATCGCTTCACGGTAACAAGCTAAAACCACATAGACGTCCTTTGTTTCATTGGGTCTTGTGTAAGGCATTCAGTTCAGTCTTTTTTATACCCCTGTCTAATATTACATGAGTCTCACGACTGGAAGCTAAACTCAGAGGATATTTTTCCCCCATTATCCCTGGCTTCAACATGTCTCCTCCTGTACCTTCTGTATCAGGCTCCCTGGCTTCAACATGTCTCCTCCTGTACCTTCAGTATCAGTCTCCCTGGCTTCAACATGTCTCCTCCTGTACCTTCAGTATCAGTCTCCCTGGCTTCAACATGTCTCCTCCTGTACCTTCAGTATCAGTCTCCTTGGCTTCAACATGTCTCCTCCTGTACCTTCAGTATCAGTCTCCCTGGCTTCAACATGTCTCCTCCTGTACCTTCAGTATCAGTCTCCCTGGCTTCAACATGTCTCCTCCTGTACCTTCAGTATCAGTCTCCCTGGCTTCAACATGTCTCCTCCTGTACCTTCAGTATCAGTCTCCCTGGCTTCAACATGTCTCTCCTCCATGTCTCTCCTGTACCTTAGTATCAGTCTCCTGGCTTCAACATGTTCAACTGGCTTCATGTCTCCTCCTGTACCTTCAGTATCAGTCTCCTGGCTTCAACATGTCTCCTCCTGTACTTCAGTATCAGTCTCCTGGCTTCAACATGTCTCCTCCTGTACCTTCAGTATCAGTCTCCCTGGCTTCAACATGTCTCCTCCTGTACCTTCAGTATCAGTCTCCCTGGCTTCAACATGTTAACATGTCTCCTCCTGTACCTTCAGTATCAGTCTCCCTGGCTTCAACAGATTCCTCCTGTTCCTTCAGTATCAGTCTCCTTACATTCTCATCCTGTTCTTCAGTATTAGTCTGGCTTCAACATGTCTCCTCCTGTACCTTCAGTATCAGTCTGGCCTGTCTTCCTGTTCTTCAGTATGTCTCCTCCTGTCTCCTCCTGTACCTTCAGTATCAGTCTCCCTGGCTTCAACATGTCTCCTCCTGTACCTTCAGTATCAGTCTCCCTGGCTTCAACATGTCTCCTCCTGTAGGATCAGTATCAGTCTCCCCCATGGTACTGTCAACATGTCTCCTCCTGTACCTTCATATCAGTCTCCCTGGCTTCAACATGTCTCTCCTCCTGTACTTCAGTATCAGTCTCCTGGCTTCAACATGTCCTCCCAGTACTGTGTTACTGTGATTACTGGCTTCAACATGTCTCCTCCTTACAGTATCAGTCTCCTGGCTATCATGTCTCCCCTGTACTTCAGTATTACTGATTACTGAGATTACTGTCTTACTGAGATTACTGAGTATTACTGAGATTACTGAGATTACTGAGATTACTGAGATTACTGAGATTACTGAGATTACTGAGATTAATGAGATTACTGAGATTACTGCGATTACTGTGATTACTGAGATTACTGAGATTACTGAGATTACTGAGATTACTGAGATTACTGAGGCATTACTGAGATTACTGAGATTACTGAGATTACTTCCCCATGAGTGTTACTGAGATTACTGCGATTACTGAGATTACAGGATGAGAAGTTACTGGATTACTGTGATTACTGTGATTACTGAGGCATTACTGAGATTAGCATTACTGATTACAGAAGATTACTTCCCCCATTACTGTGTTACTGTGATTACTGAAATTACTGAGGCATTACTGAGATTACGACTGAGCATTGCAGAGATTACATTCCCCAGATTACTGAGTTACTGTGATTACTGCGATTACTGAGGCATGCAGAGAGACGACGCGCTAGCAGGATGCAGAAGTATTCATCATTCCCCATGGTACTGTGTTACTGAGATTACTGCGATTACTGAGGCATGCAGAGAGACGACGCGCTAGCAGGATGCAGAAGTATTCATCATTCCCCCATGGTACTGTGTTACTGTGATTACTGTGATTACTGAGGCATGCAGAGAGACGACGCGCTAGCAGGATGCAGAAGTATTCATCATTCCCCCATGGTACTGTGTTACTGTGATTACTGAGGCATGCAGAGAGACGACGCGCTAGCAGGATGCAGAAGTATTCATCATTCCCCCATGGTACTGTGTTACTGTGATTACTGAGGCATGCAGAGAGACGACGCGCTAGCAGGATGCAGAAGTATTCATCATTCCCCCATGGTACTGTGTTACTGTGATTACTGAGGCATGCAGAGAGACGACGCGCTAGCAGGATGCAGAAGTATTCATCATTCCCCCATGGTACTGTGTTACTGTGATTACTGAGGCATGCAGAGAGACGACGCGCTAGCAGGATGCAGAAGTATTCATCATTCCCCCATGGTACTGTGTTACTGTGATTACTGAGGCATGCAGAGAGACGACGCGCTAGCAGGATGCAGAAGTATTCATCATTCCCCCATGGTACTGTGTTACTGTGATTACTGAGGCATGCAGAGAGACGACGCGCTAGCAGGATGCAGAAGTATTCATCATTCCCCCATGGTGCCAATTTAGGAAGAGAATATGTCCCCGTTTATATTGATATTTTACTTGGCAAACATATACGTACGCAGACTCTCACACACACACACACACACACATACATACGCACACACACACACACTCACACACATACATACACACACATGCACACACATATACACAATGCCCGCACGCACACACACACACACACACACACACACACACACACACACACACACAAACAGGGGTTTTATAATAGAGAGACAGAGAGAGAGAGATGCAGAGAGAGACATTAACAACCACCAGTAGATGAGGGTCCAGAACCAGTAGATGAGGGTCCAGAACCAGTAGATTAGGGTCCTTGAGCATCATTAACACCCAGCAGTAGATTAGGGTCCAAAACCAGTAGATTAGGGTCCAAAACCAGTAGATTAGGGTCCAGAACCAGTAGATTAGTGTCCAGAATGTGTAGATTAGAGTCCAGAACCTGTAGATTAGGGCCCAGAACCAGTAGATTAGGGTCCAAAACCAGTAGATTAGAGGTCCAGAACCAGTAGATTAGGTCCAGAACCAGTAGATTAGGGTCCAGCACCAGTAGATTGGGGTCCAGGATTAGGGTCCAGAACCAGAACAGTAGGGTCCAGAACCAGTAGATTAGGGTCCAGGTCCAGAACCAGTAGATTAGGGTCCAGAACCAGTAGATTAGGGTCCAGAACCTGTAGATTAGGGTCCAGTAGATTAGATTAGGGTCCAGAACCTGTTAGATTAGATTAGGGTCCCTGTAGATTACCAGAGATTAGGGTCCAGAACCTCCCAGAACCAGTAGATTAGGTTCCAGAACCAGTAGATTAGGGCCCAGAACAAGTAGATTAGGGTCCAGAACCAGTCGATTAGGGTCCAGAACCAGTAGATTAGAGTAATTGAGCATCATTGACACCCACCAGTAGATTAGGGTCCAAAACCAGTAGATTAGAGTCCAGAACCAGTAGATTAGGGTCCAGGACCAGTGGATTAGGGTCCTTGAGCATCATTGACACCCAGCAGTAGATTTGGGTCCTTGAGAATCATTGACACCCAGCAGTAGATTAGGGTCCAAAACCAGTAGATGAGGGTCCAGAACCAGTAGATGAGGGTGCAGAACCAGTAGATTAGGGTCCTTGAGAATCATTAACACCCAGCAGTAGATTAGGATCCAGAACCAGTAGATTAGGGTCCAGAACCAGTAGATTAGGGTGCAGAACCAGTAGATTAGGATCCATAACCAGTATATTAAAACCAGTAGATTAAATTAGGGTCCAGAACCAGTAGATTAGGGTCCAGAACCAGTAGATTAGGGTCCAGAACCAGTAGATTAGAGTCCAGACCCAGTAGATTAGGGTCCAGAACCAGTAGATTAGGGTCCAGAACCTGTAGATTAGGGTCCAGAATGTGTAGATTAGGGTCCAGAACCTGTAGATTAGGGCCCAGAACCAGTAGATTAGGTTCCAGAACCAGTAGATTAGGGCCCAGAACAAGTAGATTAGGGTCCAGAACCAGTCGATTAGGGTCCAGAACCAGTAGATTAGAGTAATTGAGCATCATTGACACCCACCAGTAGATTAGGGTCCAAAACCAGTAGATTAGAGTCCAGAACCAGTAGATTAGGGTCCAGGACCAGTGGATTAGGGTCCTTGAGCATCATTGACACCCAGCAGTAGATTTGGGTCCTTGAGAATCATTGACACCCAGCAGTAGATTAGGGTCCAAAACCAGTAGATGAGGGTCCAGAACCAGTAGATGAGGGTGCAGAACCAGTAGATTAGGGTCCTTGAGAATCATTAACACCCAGCAGTAGATTAGGATCCAGAACCAGTAGATTAGGGTCCAGAACCAGTAGATTAGGGTCCAGAACCAGTAGATTAGGGTCCAGTACCAGTAGATTAGGGTCCAGAACCAGTAGATTAGGGTCCAGAACCAGTAGATTAGAGTCCAGTACCAGTATATTAGGGTCCAGAACCAGTAGATGAGGGTCCAGAACCAGTAGATGAGGGTGCAGAACCAGTAGATTAGGGTCCTTGAGAATCATTAACACCCAGCAGTAGATTAGGGTCCAGTACCAGTAGATTAGGGTCCAGAACCAGTATATTAAAACCAGTAGATTAAATTAGGCTCCAGAACCAGTAGATTAGGGTCCAGAACCAGTAGATTAGGTCCAGAACCAGTAGATTAGGGTCCAGACCCAGTAGATTAGTGTCCAGAACCAGTAGATTAGGGTCCAGAACCAGTAGATTAGGGTCCAGAACCAGTAGATTAGTGTCCAGAACCAGTAGATTAGGGTCCAGACCCAGTAGATTAGGGTCCAGAACCAGTAGATTAGAGTCCAGAACCAGTAGATTAGGGTCCAAAACCAGTAGATTAGGGTCCAGAACCAGTAGATTAGAGTCCAGAACCAGTAGATTAGGGTCCAGAACCAGTAGATTAGGGTCCAGAACCAGTAGATTAGGGTCCAGAACCAGTAGATTAGGGTCCAGAACCAGTAGATTAGGGTCCAGAACCAGTAGATTAGGGTCCAGAACCAGTAGATTAGGGTCCAGAACCAGTAGATTAGGGTCCAGAACCAGTAGATTAGGGTCCAGAAACAGTAAAAAGAAGGATTTTTTAAGCCTTGTGACAATTGAGACATGGATTGTGTATGTGTGCCATTCAGAGGGTGAATGGGAAAGACATAGTATTCAAGTGACGTTGCACGGGTTCTGGTAGTAGGGGCCTGTTTGAGTGTGTCAAGAACTGCAATGCTGCTGTTTTTAATAACCACAACAGTTTCCTGTGTGTAAGTAGAGTGGTCTACCAACCCAAAGGACATCCAGCCAACGTGACACAACTGTGGGAAGCATTGGAGTCAACATGGACCATGCATCCCCGTGGAACTCAATATTAGGATGGTGTTCCTAATGTTTTGTCCACTCGGTGTACATTAGATATTAACATTAGGGTTGTTGGCATTATCACGTGTAATCATGTAAGTGGACAGCTGACGGGGAAACGAGGATGGCCGGGCGTTCATGCGTTTTTGAGTCCGTTTCCGCGGTAACCCGGACTCTTGACAGCGTGATTAAACTGCGTTGCTCCTCGCTGAAAAACAAGGAAGGTGTTGTAGCGAACGAGTCTCCCCTTCCTGCAGCAGCAGCACATGCAGTCATCTAACATTCATGACCGTCACAATCCCTAATGACCATATCATGAATATTATAACAATTCTCCTTCGTTCTTAGCCTTGTACTCCCCAGCAATGTAGCGATGCTCTTAGCCTCTGAGATAACTGCCATGTATCTCTCCCTGACTGGGGGAGATGGGGGCTGAGGGGATGGACTGTGATAACCAGAGAGATCTGGGGGGAACTAAGGGAAGGGTAGGGAGGTTGGGGAGGACACAGACTGGGGAGCCCCTGGGGAATAGTGGAGTGGGGGGGATCTCCTCTGAGGATCTAGCAGGCTGGGGGTGGAGGGAGGGGATGAGAGTGGGGGTAGTAAGCCCCCCCCGCACATACTCAGCCTTCCATACCCACATTGCCAGTCAGCCAGTTATTCAGCTAGTCAGTCAGCCAGTCAGCCAGCCAGTCAGTCAGCCAGCCAGCCAGTCATCCAGTCAGCTAATCAGTCAGCCAGCCAGTCAGCCAGTCAGTCAGCCAGCCAGTCAGCTAATCCGTCAGCCACTCAGCTAATCAGTCAGTCAGCCAGTCAGCCAGTCAGCCAGCCAGACAGCCAGCCAGTCAGTCAGTCAGTCAGCCAGTCAGCTAATCAATCAGTCAGCCAGTCAGTCAGCCAGTCGGTAATTCAGCCAGTCAGCTAATCAGTCAATCAGCCAGTCAGTCAGTCAGACAGTCAGCCAGTCAGACAGTCAGCCAGTCAGTCAGTCAATCAGCCAGTCAGTCAGACAGTCAGTTAGTCAGTCAGCCAGTCAGCTAATCAGTCAATCAGCCAGTCAGTCAGCTAGTCAGTCAGTCAGCCAGCCAGTCAGCCAGTCAGCTAATCAGTCAGCCAGTCAGCCAGTCAGCTAATCAGTCAGCCAGTCAGTCAGCCAGCCAGTCAGCTAATCAGTCAGCCAGCCAGTCAGCTAATCAGTCAGCCAGTCAGTCAGTCAGTCAGCTAGTCAGTCAGCCAGCCAGTCAGTCAGCTAATCAGTCAGCCAGCCAGTCAGCTAATCAGTCAGTCAGTCAGCCAGTCAGCTAATCAGTCAGCCAGTCAGCCAGTCAGCTAATCAGTCAGCCAGCCAGTCAGCTAATCAGTCAGTCAGTCAGTCAGTCAGTCAGTCAGTCAGCTAATCAGTCAGCCAGTCAGTCAGCCAGCCAGTCAGCTAATCAGTCAGCCAGCCAGTCAGCTAATCAGTCAGTCAGACAGTCAGTCAGTCAGTCAGTCAGTCAGTCAGTCAGTCAGTCAGACAGTCAGCCAACTCAGGGGGCTCTGTCAATAGAGTGTCATTGTCCAGTCTTAATCCAGAGTTCATTCTGAATAAGCTGTCATAAGTATCAGGAGACAGACTCAGTGTCCTGTCCAGGGGTGTCCTGTCCAGGGGTGTCCTGTCCAGGGGTGTCCTGTCCAGGGGGTGTCCTGTCCAGGGGTGTCCTGTCCAGGGGTGTCCTGTCCAGGGGTGTCCTGTCCAGGGTCAGGAGATAGTCCTGTCAGGGGTGTCCTGTCCAGGGGTGTCCTGTCCAGGGGTGTCCAGTCAGTCATCAGTCACTACAGTATCAGGAGATCAGCTAGTCCTGTCCAGGGGTGTCCTGGTACATCAATGTCTCATCAGTCAGGAGACAGACTAGTGTCCTGTCCAGGGGGTGTCCTGTCCAGGGGGTGTCCTGTCCAGGGGGTGTCCTGTCCAGGGGGTGTCCTGTCCAGGGGGTGTCCTGTCCAGGGGGTGTCCTGTCCAGGGGGTGTCCTGTCCAGGGGGTGTCCTGGTACATCAAGCTGTCTCACTACAGTATCAGGAGATAGACTAGTGTCCTGTCCAGGGGGTGTCCTGTCCAGGGGGTGTCCTGTCCAGGGGGTGTCCTGTCCAGGGGGTGTCCTGTCCAGGGGGTGTCCTGGTACATCAAGCTGTCTCACTACAGTATCAGGAGATAGACTAGTGTCCTGTCCAGGGGGTGTCCTGTCCAGGGGTGTCTGGTACATCAAGCTGTCTCACTACAGTATCAGGAGATAGACTAGTGTCCTGTCCAGGGATGTAGTGTCCTGTCCAGGGGTGTCCTGGTACATCAAGCTGTCTCACTACAGTATCAGGAGATAGACTAGTGTCCTGTCCAGGGGGTGTCCTGGTACATCAAGCTGTCTCACTACAGTATCAGGAGATAGACTAGTGTCCTGTCCAGGGGGTGTCCTGTACATCAAGCTGTCTCACTACAGAAACAGGAGATAGACTAGTGTGTCCTGTCCAGGGGTGTCCAGTGTCAGGGGTGTCCTGTCCTGGTACATCAAGCTGTCTCACTACAGTATCAGGAGATAGACTAGTGTCCTGTCCAGGGGGTGTCCTGGTACATCAAGCTGTCTCACTACAGTATCAGGAGATAGACTAGTGTCCTGTCCAGGGGGTGTCCTGGTACATCAAGCTGTCTCACTACAGTATCAGGAGATAGACTAGTGTCCTGTCCAGGGGGTGTCCTGTCCAGGGGGTGTCCTGGTACATCAAGCTGTCTCACTACAGTATCAGGAGATAGACTAGTGTCCTGTCCAGGGGGTGTCCTGGTACATCAAGCTGTCTCACTACAGTATCAGGAGATAGACTAGTGTCCTGTCCAGGGGTGTCCTGTACATCAAGCTGTCTCACTACAGTATCAGGAGATAGACTAGTGTCCTGTCCAGGGGGTGTCCTGGTACATCAAGCTGTCTCACTACAGTATCAGGAGATAGACTAGTGTCCTGTCCAGGGGGTGTCCTGGTACATCAAGCTGTCTCACTACAGTATCAGGAGATAGACTAGTGTCCTGTCCAGGGGGTGTCCTGTCCAGGGGGTGTCCTGGTACATCAAGCTGTCTCACTACAGTATCAGGAGATAGACTAGTGTCCTGTCCAGGGGGTGTCCTGTCCAGGGGGTGTCCTGGTACATCAAGCTGTCTCACTACAGTATCAGGAGATAGACTAGTGTCCTGTCCAGGGGTGTCCTGGTACATCAAGCTGTCTCACTACAGTATCAGGAGATAGACTAGTGTCCTGTCCAGGGGTGTCCTGTCCAGGGGTGTCCTCAAGGGGTCTCCTGTCAGTAGGGGTGTCCTGTCCAGTGTCCTGTCCAGGGGGTGTCCTGGTACATCAAGCTGTCTCACTACAGTATCAGGAGATAGACTAGTGTCCTGTCCAGGGGGTGTCCTGGTACATCAAGCTGTCTCACTACAGTATCAGGAGATAGACTAGTGTCCTGTCCAGGGGGTGTCCTGGTACATCAAGCTGTCTCACTACAGTATCAGGAGATAGACTAGTGTCCTGTCCAGGGGGTGTCCTGTCCAGGGGGTGTCCTGGTACATCAAGCTGTCTCACTACAGTATCAGGAGATAGACTAGTGTCCTGTCCAGGGGGTGTCCTGGTACATCAAGCTGTCTCACTACAGTATCAGGAGATAGACTAGTGTCCTGTCCAGGGGGTGTCCTGGTACATCAAGCTGTCTCACTACAGTATCAGGAGATAGACTAGTGTCCTGTCCAGGGGGTGTCCTGGTACATCAAGCTGTCTCACTACAGTATCAGGAGATAGACTAGTGTCCTGTCCAGGGGGTGTCCTGGTACATCAAGCTGTCTCACTACAGTATCAGGAGATAGACTAGTGTCCTGTCCAGGGGGTGTACTGGTACATCAAGCTGTCTCACTACAGTATCAGGAGATAGACTAGTGTCCTGTCCAGGGGGTGTACTGGTACATCAAGCTGTCTCACTACAGAAACAGGAGATAGACTAGTGTCCTGTCCAGGGGGATGTACTGGTACATCAAGCTGTCTCACTACAGTATCAGGAGATAGACTAGTGTCATGTCCAGGGGGTGTCCTGGTACATCAAGCTGTCTCACTACAGAAACAGGAGATAGACTAGTGTCCTGTCCAGGGGGTGTACTGGTACATCAAGCTGTCTCACTACAGTATCAGGAGATAGACTAGTGTCCTGTCCAGGGGGTGTCCTGGTACATCAAGCTGTCTCACTACAGTATCAGGAGATAGACTAGTGTCCTGTCCAGGGGGTGTCCTGGTACATCAAGCTGTCTCACTACAGTATCAGGAGATAGACTAGTGTCCTGTCCAGGGGGTGTCCTGTCCAGGGGGTGTCCTGGTACATCAAGCTGTCTCACTACAGTATCAGGAGATAGACTAGTGTCCTGTCCAGAGGGATGTACTGTTACATCAAGCTGTCTCACTACAGAAACAGGAGATAGACTAGTGTCCTGTCCAGGGGGATGTACTGGTACATCAAGCTGTCTCACTACAGTATCAGGAGATAGACTAGTGTCCTGTCCAGGGGGTGTCCTGGTACATCAAGCTGTCTCACTACAGTATCAGGAGATAGACTAGTGTCCTGTCCAGGGGGTGTCCTGTCCAGGGGGCGTCCTGTACATCAAGCTGTCTCAATACAGAAACAGGAGATAGACTAGTGTCCTGTCCAGGGGGTGTACTGGTACATCAAGCTGTCTCCCTACAGAAACAGGATATAGACTAGTGTCCTGTCCAGGGGGTGTCCTGGTACATCAAGCTGCCTCACTACAGAAACAGGAGATAGACTAGTGTCCTGTCCAGGGGGTGTACTGGTACATTAAGCTGTCTCACTACAGTATCAGGAGATAGACTAGTGTCCTGTCCAGGGGGTGTCCTGGTACATCAAGCTGAGTCACACTACAGCCTGGGGCTGGGCGAGGGTGTCTGATGGGGAAAGACCCGGAACAAGATCCGACACACCCAATGACCCCCAGGTTACATCACTGTTTTGCCCAAGACCGTAGAGAGATGTGTTCATCTAATGTGACATCATATCCCTCCTAGAACCCCTGGACATCACAGCATGGTGTTGTCCGCAAATGGACCAGCCAGGGCTAGTCTACATCCTGCTCTCATCCTCTCCTCCCTCCTCTCTCCCCTCCTCCCCTCTCTCCTCTCCTCCCTGCCTCCCACTCCTCTCCTCTCCTCTCCTCCCTCCCCTTCACTCTCCTCTCCTCCCCTCTCCTCTCCTCTCCTCTCCTCTCCTCCCTCCCCTTCACTCCTCTCTCCTCTCCGCTCCTCTCCTCCCTCTCCTCCTCTCCTCCCTCCTCTCCGCTCCTCTCCTCTCATCTCCTCTGGTCTCCTCTCCTCTCCTCTGGTCTCCTCTCCTCCCTCCCTCCTCTCCTCCTCACCTCCCCTCCTCTCCTCCCTTCTCTCCTCCTCCCCCTCTCCTTCTCTCCTCTCCTCCTCCCCCTCTCCTCTCCTCTCCTCTCCAGCCAGGTGCCAGAGTGAACAGGAGACTTTTAAAGTGGGCAATGGTGTCCATGATGAACCCTTTTCACTGACCTACCTAGTTACCTGGTTCATCTCACTGACCTACCTAGTTACCTGGTTCCTCTCACTGACCTACCTAGTTACCTAGTTCCTCTCACTGACCTACCTAGTTACCTGGTTCCTCTCACTGACCTACCTAGTTACCTGGTTCCTCTCACTGACCTACCTAGTTACCTGGATCCTCTCACTGACCTACCTAGTTACCTGGTTCCTCTCACTGACCTACCTAGCTATACCTGGTCCCTCTCACTGACCTACCTAGTTACCTGGTTCCTCTCACTGACCTACCTAGCTATACCTGGTTCCTCTCACTGACCTATCTAGTTACCTGGTTCCTCTCACTGACCTTCCTAGTTACCTGGCTCCTCTCACTGACCTACAAAGCTACCTGATTCTAAAGGTTCTTCAGAACAAACCTGACAGGTCTGCTTCTCAGTGGACCACATTAATAAATGTAAACCGGTGTGAGCCGGCCGGGGTGGACAGGTTGCTAGGGCATGGAGATGAATCATCCCTTTACAGCTGTCATCATAAGTCAGGGTGAAGAGGCGAGGTGGAGACGAGGAAGAGTATAGATGAAGGAGAGATGGAGAGGACTAGGAGGAGGAGAGATAGAGAGGAGGAAGAGGCGAGATGAAGGAGAGATGTAGAGGACAAGGAGGAGGAAGAGGAGAGATGGAGAGGACAAGGAGGAGGAAGAGGAGAGATAGAGAGGAGGAAGAGGAGAGATGAAGGAGAGATGGAGAGGACATGGAAGAGGAGAGATAAAGAGTAGGAAGAGTATAGATGAAGGAGAGGTGGAGAGGACAAGGAGGAGGAAGAGGAGAGATAGAGAGGAAGAAGAGGAGGAAGAGGAGAGCTAGAGAGGAGGAAAAGGAGAGGAGGAAGAGGAGAGATGGGGGATAAAAACAGTCCTCTTCCCCCTCCATCTCTCCGTCTGGCAACGTGGTGGCCACCATGGCTCAACAACAAGGGATAAGGGGAGGGAGGGAGAGATATAGCATGTGTTGAATAGCCTGGAGATGGAGGGGAGGGAGAGAAAGAGGGGGGGGACGAGGCATAATGGTGTTAGATATAGCATGTGTTGAATAGCCTGGAGATGGCCCCCCCATCTTGAACAGAAGGTGCTTTCTCCCTGGCGGTGGTCAGATGGTATGTTGTTTTTTTAATGGCGCTAGCTAGCTAGCATAAGAACCCTCCACAGTATAATGAAATATGTATGGGTCTGGTGGTCATGAATGACCTCACTATATAGAAGGTTAATAACGAGAGTCACTCTAGAATGCGCTCTAGAATTCACACTGTAATTCATTCTATAATGCACTCTAGAATTCACACTATAATTCACTCTGGAATGCACTCTAGAATTCACACTATAATTCACTCTGGAATGCACACTATAATTCACTCTGGAATGCACTCTAGAATTCACACTATAATTCACTCTGGAATGCACACTATAATCCACACTATAATTCACTCTGGAATGCACACTATAATCCACTATAGAATTCACACTATAATTCACTCTGGAATGCGCTCTAGAATTCACACTATAATCCACTCTGGAATGCACACTATAATTCACTCTAGAATGCATTCTAGAATTCACACTATAATTCAATCTGGAATGCACTATAGAATTCACACTATAATCTGTTCAAACCAAAACACTGTAACCAAAGAGAAGCAGTAATTTCCTGAATTAGAGGAGCGTTCAACCATCGATATCAGAAGTGATTTGGTTCAACACAATTGTAAGGCAACCAGCTGCATTAGGATTGAGAGTTTGCTCCACATTTGGGCATATTTTATTTTTACCTTTATTTAACTAGGCAAGTCAGTTAAGAACAAATTCTTATTTTCAATGACAGCCTAGGAACAGTGGGTTAACTGCCTGTTCAGGGGGTAGAACGACAGATTTGTACCTTGTCAGCTCGGGGGTTTGAACTTGTAACCTTCCGGTTACTAGTCCAACGCTCTAACCACTAGGCTACCCTGCTGCTCTGCTGAACCAACATGCATTCTCCAATTTGAATTTTAGGTTTGAGTGAACATTAAAATTCAACTTAATAATGTATTCTTTACCTATTTTCATATTTCCCAGAGTGCCTTGGCTTTCAAGTGAATTGCAGGTACCACCCGTGACTGTATTTGTTAGCGACAGAGACATGGTTGTTGTATTCAATGTTTTTTTTAGTAAATGTATATGTTATCTTTAAAATACAGGCCACATCAAGCCTGCAAGTCATGTTATTCTGGCTTGAAAATGGATGTGTAATTCCTATTGGAATTGTGTAACCACCGCGTCCTGCTTTCAGAATTGTGTAAATTGGAATCTAGCCAGAGTCCTGCTTTCAGAATGACTGTGTAATTCCTATTGGAATCTAGCCAGAGTCCTGCTTTCAGAATGACTGTGTAATTCCTATTGGAATCCAGCCAGAGTCCTGCTTTCAGAATGACTGTGTAATTCCTATTGGAATCCAGCCAGAGTCCTGCTTTCAGAATGACTGTGTAATTCCTATTGGAATCTAGCCATCCTGCTTTCAGAATGACTGTGCCCGTTGGAATCTAGCCCTCGTCCTGCTTTCAGAATGACTGTGTAATTCCTATTGGAATCTAGCCAGAGTCCTGCTTTCAGAATGACTGTGTAATTCCTATTGGAATCCAGCCAGAGTGAAGACATCCAACCATTTGAATTGTGTAACCACCCGCGTCCTGCTTTCAGAATGACTGCCAGGGTTAATAAGGGAGACTAATTGTTAAGACTACCTAAATAACATCGATTGGGATCAGCCATCTCAGTCGCAGGTAAAGTAAGTCCAACAACATAACCAATTGGATTCATTTAGAGAGAAAAAAAAGGTTTATTTATTTATGTTATTTATGTTTGGTTGATTCATCTTATTCTAGCCAATCAAAGTACACGGATGAACACAGTTACTGAAACAAATCACTCATAAAAATCTACCTGCTAAAGAGGCATGCTGGGATATATGACGATGATGATGATGATGGTCGTGGTTTTGAGCAAACGTGAATTTGTAATTGTACACAACAAGCTTTTTCAAATTCAGCAGCGTTTTGTTGAGTAAACACACTTTAAAGGCCCAATACAGTCATGTATTTTTTATCTTAATATCAATTAATTTCTGGGTAACAGTTAAAGGACCTCACTGTGATTGTTTTCAATTAAAATGGTATATAACCCAGTAGAGGTAAAGTGATATGTCCTCCTCTATAACCCAGTAGAGGTAAAGTGATCTCATTTACATTTACATTTAAGTCATTTAGCAGACGCTCTTATCCAGAGCGACTTACAAATTGGTGCGTTCACCTTATGACATCCAGTGGAACAGCCACTTTACAATAGTGCATCTAAATCTTTTAAGGGGAGGGGGGGGGTGAGAAGGATTACTTTATCCTATCCTAGGTATTCCTTAAAGAGGTGGGGTTTCAGGTGTCTCCGGAAGGTGGTGATTGACTCCGCTGTCCTGGCGTCGTGAGGGAGTTTGTTCCACCATTGGGGGGCCAGAGCAGCGAACAGTTTTGACTGGGCTGAGCGGGAACTGAACTTCCTCAGTGGTAGGGAGGCGAGCAGGCCAGAGGTGGATGAACGCAGTGCCCTTGTTTGGGTGTAGGGCCTGATCAGAGCCTGGAGGTACTGAGGTGCCGTTCCCCTCACAGCTCCGTAGGCAAGCACCATGGTCTTGTAGCGGATGCGAGCTTCAACTGGAAGCCAGTGGAGGGAGCGGAGGAGCGGGGTGACGTGAGAGAACTTGGGAAGGTTGAACACCAGACGGGCTGCGGCGTTCTGGATGAGTTGTAGGGGTTTAATGGCACAGGCAGGGAGCCCAGCCAACAGCGAGTTGCAGTAATCCAGACGGGAGATGACAAGTGCCTGGATTAGGACCTGCGCCGCTTCCTGTGTGAGGCAGGGTCGTACTCTGCGGATGTTGTAGAGCATGAACCTACAGGAACGGGCCACCGCCTTGATGTTAGCTGAGAACGACAGGGTGTTGTCCAGGATCACGCCAAGGTTCTTAGCGCTCTGGGAGGAGGACACAATGGAGTTGTCAACCGTGATGGCGAGATCATGGAACGGGCAGTCCTTCCCCGGGAGGAAGAGCAGCTCCGTCTTGCCGAGGTTCAGCTTGAGGTGGTGGTCCGTCATCCACACTGATATGTCTGCCAGACATGCAGAGATGCGATTCGCCACCTGGTCATCAGAAGGGGGAAAGGAGAAGATTAATTGTGTGTCGTCTTCCTAGCAATGATAGGAGAGACCATGTGAGGTTATGACAGAGCCAAGTGACTTGGTGTATAGCGAGAATAGGAGAGGGCCTAGAACAGAGCCCTGGGGGACGCCAGTGGTGAGAGCGCGTGGTGAGGAGACAGATTCTCGCCACGACACCTGGTAGGAGCGACCTGTCAGGTAGGACGCAATCCAAGCGTGGGCCGCGCCGGAGATGCCCAACTCGGAGAGGGTGGAGAGGAGGATCTGATGGTTCACAGTATCGAAGGCAGCCGATAGGTCTAGAAGGATGAGAGCAGAGGAGAGAGAGTTAGCTTTAGCAGTGCGGAGCGCCTCCGTGATACAGAGAAGAGCAGTCTCAGTTGAATGACTAGTCTTGAAACCTGACTGATTTGGATCAAGAAGGTCATTCTGAGAGAGATAGCGGGAGAGCTGGCCAAGGACGGCCCGTTAAAGAGTTTTGGAGAGAAAAGAAAGAAGGGATACTGGTCTGTAGTTGTTGACATCGGAGGGATCGAGTGTAGGTTTTTTCAGAAGGGGTGCAACTCTGATCTGTCCTCCTCTATAACCCAGTAGAGGTAAAGTGATCTGTCCTCCTCTATAACCCAGTAGAGGTAAAGTGATCTGTCCTCCTCTATAACCCAGTAGAGGTAAAGTTATAGTGATCTGTCCTCCTATATAACCCAGTAGAGGTATAGTGATCTGTCCTACTATATAACCCAGTAGAGGTAAAGTTATATAACCCAGTAGTGATCTGTCCTCCTATATAACCCAGTAGAGGTAAAGTGATCTGTCCTCCTATATAACCCAGTAGAGGTAAAGTTATAGTGATCTGTCCTCCTATATAACCCAGTAGAGGTAAAGTTATAGTGATCTGTCCTCCTATATAACCCAGTAGAGGTAAAGGGATCTGTCCTCCTATATAACCCAGTAGAGGTAAAGTGATCTGTCCTCCTATATAACCCAGTAGAGGTAAAGTTATAGTGATCTGTCCTCCTATATAACACAGTAGAGGTATAGTGATCTGTCCTCCTATATAACCCAGTAGAGGTAAAGTGATCTGTCCTCCTATATAACCCAGTAGAGGTAAAGTTATAGTGATCTGTCCTCCTATATAACCCAGTAGAGGTAAAGTTATAGTGATCTGTCCTCCTCTATAACCCAGTAGAGGTAAAGGGATCTGTCCTCCTATATAACCCAGTAGAGGTAAAGTGATCTGTCCTCCTATATAACCCAGTAGAGGTAAAGGGATCTGTCCTCCTATATAACCCAGTAGAGGTAAAGTTATAGTGATCTGTCCTCCTATATAACCCAGTAGAGGTAAAGTTATAGTGATCTGTCCTCCTATATAACCCAGTAGAGGTAAAGTGATATGTCCTCCTATATAACCCAGTAGAGGTAAAGTTATCTGTCCTCCTTTATAACCCAGTAGAGGTAAAGTGATATGTCCTCCTATATAACCCAGTAGAGGTAAAGTGATATGTCCTCTTATATAACCCAGTAGAGGTAAAGTTATAGTGATCTGTCCTCCTATATAACCCAGTAGAGGTAAAGTGATCTGTCCTCCTATATAACCCAGTAGAGGTAAAGGGATCTGTCCTCCTCTATAACCCAGTAGAGGTAAAGTTATAGTGATCTGTCCTCCTATATAACCCAGTAGAGGTAAAGTGATCTGTCCTCCTATATAACCCAGTAGAGGTAAAGGGATCTGTCCTCCTATATAACCCAGTAGAGGTAAAGTTATAGTGATCTGTCCTCCTATATAACCCAGTAGAGGTAAAGGGATCTGTCCTCCTATATAACCCAGTAGAGGTATAGTGATCTGTCCTCCTATATAACCCAGTAGAGGTATAGTGATCTGTCCTCCTATATAACCCAGTAGAGGTAAAGTGATATGTCCTCCTATATAACCCAGTAGAGGTAAAGTTATAGTGATCTGTCCTCCTATATAACCCAGTAGAGGTAAAGTGATCTGTCCTCCTATATAACCCAGTAGAGGTATAGTGATCTGTCCTCCTATATAACCCAGTAGAGGTAAAGTTATAGTGATCTGTCCTCCTATATAACCCAGTAGAGGTAAAGTTATAGTGATCTGTCCTCCTATATAACCCAGTAGAGGTAAAGTTATAGTGATCTGTCCTCCTATATAACCCAGTAGAGGTAAAGTGATATGTCCTCCTCCTATATAACCCAGTAGAGGTAAAGTGATCTGTCCTCCTTTATAACCCAGTAGAGGTAAAGTGATATGTCCTCCTATATAACCCAGTAGAGGTAAAGTGATATGTCCTCTTATATAACCCAGTAGAGGTAAAGTTATAGTGATCTGTCCTCCTATATAACCCAGTAGAGGTAAAGTGATCTGTCCTCCTATATAACCCAGTAGAGGTAAAGGATCTGTCCTCCTATATAACCCAGTAGAGGTAAAGTTATAGTGATCTGTCCTCCTATATAACCCAGTAGAGGTAAAGGGATCTGTCCTCCTATATAACCCAGTAGAGTTATAGTGATCTGTCCTCCTATATAACCCAGTAGAGGTAAATCTGTTATAGTGATCTCCTCCTATATAACCCAGTAGAGGTAAAGTTATAGTGATCTGTCTCCTATATAACCCAGTAGAGGTAAAGTGATCTGTCCTCCTATATAACCCAGTAGAGGTATAGTGATCTGTCCTCCTATATAACCCAGTAGAGGTAAAGTTATAGTGATCTGTCCTCCTATATAACCCAGTAGAGGTAAAGTGATCTTTCTGTCTCCTATATAACCCAGTAGAGGTAAATAGTGATCTGTCCTCCTATATAACCCAGTAGAGGTAAAGTAGAGGTAAAGTATGATCTGTCTCCTAGAGGTAAAGTTATGTCTATAACCCAGTAGAGGTAAAGTTATAGTGATCTGTCCTCCTATATATAACCCAGTAGAGGTAAATCTGTCCTCCTATAGTAGAAAGTCTGTCCTCCTATATAACCCAGTAGAGGTAAAGTGATCTGTCCTCCTATATAACCCAGTAGAGGTAAAGTTATAGTGATCTGTCCTCCTATATAACCCAGTAGAGGTATAGTGATCTGTCCTCCTATATAAGCCAGTAGAGGTATAGTGATCTGTCCTCCTATATAACCCAGTAGAGGTAAAGTGATATGTCCTCCTATATAACCCAGTAGAGGTAAAGTTATAGTGATCTGTCCTCCTATATAACCCAGTAGAGGTAAAGTGATCTGTCCTCCTATATAACCCAGTAGAGGTATAGTGATCTGTCCTCCTCTATAACCCAGTAGAGGTAAAGTTATAGTGATCTGTCCTCCTATATAACCCAGTAGAGGTAAAGTTATAGATCTTTCCTCCTATATAACCCAGTAGAGGTAAAGTTATAGTGATCTGTCCTCCTCTATAACCCAGTAGAGGTAAAGTTATAGTGATCTGTCCTCCTATATAACCCAGTAGAGGTATAGTGATCTGTCCTCCTATATAACCCAGTAGAGGTAAAGTTATAGTGATCTGTCCTCCTATATAACCCAGTAGAGGTAAAGTGATCTGTCCTCCTATATAACCCAGTAGAGGTAAAGTTATAGTGATCTGTCCTCCTATATAACCCAGTAGAGGTAAAGCTGTCCTCCTATAGTGATCTGTCCTCCTCTATAACCCAGTAGAGGTAAAGTTATAGTGATCTGTCCTCCTATATAACCCAGTAGAGGTAAAGGGATCTGTCCTCCTATATAACCCAGTAGAGGTAAAGTTATAGTGATCTGTCCTCCTATATAACCCAGTAGAGGTAAAGTTATAGTGATAAAGTGTCCTCCTCTATAACCCAGTAGAGGTAAAGTTATAGTGATCTGTCCTCCTATATAACCTCCAGTAGAGGTAAAGTTATAGTGATCTGTCCTCCTATATAACCCAGTAGAGGTAAAGTTATAGTGATCTGTCCTCCTATATAACCCAGTAGAGGTAAAGTTATGTCCCTCCTCTATAACCCAGTAGAGGTAAACCCAGTTATAGTGATCTGTCCTCCTATATAACCCAGTAGAGGTAAAGTTATAGTGATCTGTCCTCCTATATAACCCAGTAGAGGTAAAGTTATAGTGATCTGTCCTCCTATATAACCCAGTAGAGGTAAAGGGATCCGTCCTCCTATATAACCCAGTAGAGGTAAAGGGATCTGTCCGCCTCTATAACCCAGTAGAGGTAAAGGTATAGTGATCTGTCCTCCTATATAACCCAGTAGAGGTAAAGTTATAGTGATCTGTCCTCAGTAGGGATATGAAAAGGGATATGTCCTCCTATATAACCCAGTAGAGGTAAAGTTATAGTGATCTGTCCTCCTACCTCCAGTAGAGGTAAAGTGATCTGTCCTCCTATATAACCCAGTAGAGGTAAAGTTATAGTGATCTGTCCTCCTCTATAACCCAGTAGAGGTAAAGTTATAGTGATCTGTCCTCCTATATAACCCAGTAGAGATAAAGTTATAGTGATCTGTCCTCCTCTATAACCCAGTAGAGGTAAAGTGATATGTCCTTCTATTTATTTTACCTTTATTTAACTAGGCATGTCAGTTAAGAACAAATTCTTATTTTCAATGACTGCCTCGGAACAGTGGGTTAACTGCCTGTTCAGGGGCAGAACGACAGATTTGTACCTTGTCAGCTCGGGATTTGAACTTGCAACCTTTCGGTTACTAGTCCAACGCTCTAACCACTAGGCTACCCTGCTGCCACTCCACTCTAACCTCTAGGCTACCCTGCTGTATATGAAATAGGGTGCCATGTTGGACACTACCAGAGAGAGAGAAGAGAGCGAGAGAGTGACCTGACCTATTTTTCACACGTCCATAAGGACTTCCTGTTCACTTGTTAGGGGAGTGAAGAGGTATGTCAGATTGGGGAGGGAGAGGTATGGGTTGCCAGATTGGGGAGGGAGAGGTATGGGTTGTCAGATTGGGGAGGGAGAGGTATGGGTTGCCAGATTGGGGAGGGAGAGGTATGGGTTGTCAGATTGGGGAGGGAGAGGTATGGGTTGCCAGATTGGGTATTAGAGAGGTATGTCAGTTTGGGGAGGGAGAGGTATGGGTTGCCAGATTGGGGAGGGAGAGGTATGGGTTGTCAGATTGGGGAGGGAGAGGTATGGGTTGCCAGATTGGGTATTAGAGAGGTATGTGGATTGGGGAGGGAGAGGTATGGGTTGCCAGATTGTGTTTGAGAGAGGTATGTCAGTTTGGGGAGGGAGAGGTATGGGTTGCCAGATTGTGTTTGAGAGAGGTATGGGTTGCCAGATTGGGGAGGGAGAGATATGTCAGTTTGGGGGGGGGGGAGGTATGGGTTGCCAGATTGTGAATGGAAGAGGTATGTCAGATTGGGGAAGGAGAGGTATGGGTTACCAGATTGGGTCGGAGAGGTATGCATTGCCAAATAATAATTTATGAGGGCAGGCTGCCAGTTGGGCATGTTGTCAGATAATTAGGGTTCAGATGGCTGTAGTTCACAGTAGCATATCCCCACTGAGGTTGGCTGGGGCCCATACAGCACAGCCTGTCTGTGAGAGGGCTAGGAGACTAGGAGGGGCAGCTGCTATCCTCTCTACCCAGCCCTCCTCTCCTCTCTACCCAGCCCTCCTGTCCCTCTCTACCCAGCCCTCCTGTCCCTCTCTACCCAGCCCTCCTCTCCCTCTCTACCCAGCCCTCCTGTCCCTCTCTACCCAGCCCTCCTGTCCCTCTCTACCCAGCCCTCCTGTCCCTCTCCACCCAGCCCTCCTCTCCCTCTCTACCCAGCCCTCCTCTCCCTCTCTACCCAGCCCTCCTCTCTCCCTCTCGACCCAGCCCTCCTCTCTCTCTCTCTCTCTCTCTCTACCCAGCCCTCTCTCTCTCTCTCTACCCAGTCCTCCTCTCCCTCTCTACCCAATCCTCCTCTCCCTCTCTACCCAGCCCTCCTCCTCTCCCAGCTCTCTCCCTCTCCCAGCCCTCCTCTCCCTCTCTACCCAGCCCTCCTCCTCTCCCTCTCCTCTCCCTCGACCCAGCCCTCCTCTCTCTCTCTCTCTCTCTCTCTCTCTCTCTCTCCAGCCTCTCTCCCTCTCCTCCTCTCCCTCTCTACCCAGCCCTCAGTCCTCCTCCTCCCTCTCTACCCAGCCCTCCTGTCCCTCTCTACCCAGCCCTCCCTCTCCCTCTCTACCCAGCCCTCCTCTCCCTCTCTACCCAGCCCTCCTCTCCCTCTCTACCCAGCCCTCCCTCTCCTCTCCCTCTCTACCCAGCCCCTCTCTCCTCGCTGTCTCGACCCACCCCTCCTCTCTCTCTCTCTCTCTCTCTCTCTCTATATCCAGCCCTCCTCTCTCTCTCTACCCAGTCCTCCTCTCCCTCTCTACCCAGCCCTCCTCTCCCTCTCTACCCAGTCCTCATCTCCCTCTCTACCCAGCCCTCCTCTCCCTCTCTACCCAGCCCTCCTCTCCCTCTCTACCCAGCCCTCCTCTCCCTCTCGACCCAGCCCTCCTCTCTCTCTCTCTCTCTCTCTCTCTCTCTCTCTCTCTCTCTCTCTCCCAGCTCCTCTCTCCTCTCCCTCTCTACCCTCCCCTCTCTCTCTCTCTCTCTCTACCCAGCCCTCCTCTCCCTCTCTACCCAGCCCTCCTGTCCCTCCCTCTCTACCCAGCCCTCCTCTCCCTCCCTCCTCTCCCAGCCCTCCTCTCTCTCTCTACCCAGCCCTCCTCGCTGTCTCGACCCACCCCTCCTCTCTCTCTCTCTCTCTCTCTCTCTCTCTATACCCCAGCCCTCCTCTCTCTCTCTACCCAGTCCTCTCCCTCTCCCCAGCCCTCCTCTCCTCTCTACCCAGCCCTCCTCCTCTCCCTCTCTACCCAGCCCTCCTCTCTGTCTCGACCCAGCCCTCCTCTCTCTCTCTACCCAGCCCTCCTCTCTCTCTACCCAGCCCTCCTCTCCCTCTCTACCCAGCCCTCCTCTCCCTCTCTCCTTCCAGCCCTCCTCTCCTTCTCTACCCAGCCCTCCTCTCTGTCTCGACCCAGCCCTCCTCTCTCTCTCTCTCTCTCTCTCTCCTCTCTCTCTCTACCCAGCCCTCTCTCTCCCTCTCTACCCAGCCCTCCTCCTCTCTCTCTACCCAGCCCTCCTCTCCCTCTCCCTCTCTCTACCCAGCCCTCCTCTCCCTCTCTACCCAGCCCTCCTCTCTCTCCCAGCCCTCTCTCTCTACCCAGCCCTCCTCTCTCCTCTCTACCCAGCCCTCCTCTCTGTCTCGACCCAGCCCTCCTCTCTCTCTTGCCCAGCCCTCCTCTCTCTCTCTACCCAGCCCTCCTCTCTCTCTCTACCCAGCCCTCCTCTCTCTCCCAGCCCTCCTCTCTCCTCTCTACCCAGCTCTCCTCTCCCTCTCTACCCAGCCCTCCTCTCCCTCTCTACCCAGCCCTCCTCCCTCTCTACCCAGCCCTCCTCCCTCTCTACCCAGCCCTCCTATCCCTCTCTACCCAGCCCTCCTCTCCTCTCTATCCCTCTCTCTACCCAGCCCTCCTCTCCTTCTCTCTCCTCTCTACCCAGCCCTCCTCTCTGTCTCTAACCAGCCCTCCTCTCTCTCTCCCTCCTCTCTCTCTACCCAGCCCTCCTCTCTCTCTCTCTCTCTCTCTACCCAGCCCTCCTCTCTCTCTCTCCCAGCCCTCCTCTCTCTCTCTACCCAGCCCTCCTCTCCCTCTCTACCCAGCCCTCCTCTCCTTCTCTACCCAGCCCTCCTCTCCCTCTCTCTACCCAGCCCTCCTCTCCCTCTCTACCCAGCCCTCCTCTCTGTCTCTCTCTCTACCCAGCCCTCCTCTCTCTCTCTACCCAGCCCTCCTCTTCTCTCTCCAGCCCTCTCTCTCTCTACCCAGCCCTCCTCTCTCTCTCTACCCAGCTCTCCTCTCCCTCTCTACCCAGCCCTCCTCTCCCTCTCTACCCAGCCCTCCTCTCCCTCTCTACCCAGCCCTCCTCTCCCTCTCTACCCAGCCCTCCTCTCTCTCCTCTCTCCCCTCTCTACCCAGCCCTCCTCTCTGTCTCGACCCAGCCCTCCTCTCTCTCTCTCTCAGCTTCTCTCTCTCCTCTACCCAGCCCCTCCCCTCTCCTCTCGCTCTACCCAGCCCTCCTCTCCCTCTCTACCCAGCCCTCCTCTCTCTCCTCTCCCTCTCTACCCAGCCCTCCTCTCCCTCTCTACCCAGCCCTCCTCTCCTCTCTACCCAGCCCCCTCCTCTCCCTCTCTACCCAGCCCTCCTCTCCTCTCCCTCTCTACCCAGCCCTCCTCTCCCTCTCTACCCAGCCCTCCTCTCTGTCTTGACCCAGCCCTCCTCTCGCTCTCTACCCAGCCCTCCTCTCTCTCTCTACCCAGCCCTCTTCTCTCTACCCAGCCCTCCTCTCTCTCTCTACCCAGCCCTCTTCTCTCTACCCAGCCCTCCTCTCTCTCTCTACCCAGCCCTCTTATCTCTACCCAATCCTCTTCCCTCTACCCAGCCCTCCTCTCCCTCTCTACCCAGCCCTCCTCTCCCTCTCTACCCAGCCCTCCTCTCTGTCTCTACCCAGCCCTCTCTCTCTCTCTCTCTCTCCCCTCTCTCTCTCCCTCTCTACCCAGCCCTCTTCTCTCCTCTCCCTCTCTACCCAGCCCTCTTCTCTCTCTCTCTACCCAGCCCTCCTCTCTCTCTCTCTCTACCCAGCCCTCCTCTCCCTCTACCCAGCCCTCCTCTCTCTCTCCCAGCCCTCCTCTCCCTCTCTACCCAGCCCTCCTCTCTCTCTACCCAGCCCTCCTCTCCTCTCTACCCAGCCCTCTTCTCTCTCTACCCAGCCCTCCTCTCCCTCTCTACCCAGCCCTCCTCTCTCTCTCTACCCAGCCCTCCTCTCTCTCTCGACCCAGCCCCTCCTCTCCCTCTCTACCCAGCCCTCCTCTCCCTCTCTACCCAGCCCTCTCTCCCTCTCTACCCAGCCCTCCTATCCCTCTCTACCCAGCCCTCCTCTCTCTCTACCCAGCCCTCCCTCTCTACCCAGCCCTCCTCTCCTTCTCTACCCAGCCCTCCTCTCTGTCTCGAACCCAGCCCTCCTCTCCCTCTCTCCCAGCCCTCCTCTCTCTCTCTACCCAGCCCTCCTCTCTCTCTCTCCCAGCCCTCCCTCTCTCTCTCTACCCAGCTCTCCTCTCTCTCTCTGGCCCAGCCCTCCTCTCTCTCTACCCAGCCCTCTCTCTACCCAGCCCTCCTCTCTACCCAGCCCTCTCCCTCTCTACCCAGCCCTCTCTCTCTCCTACCCAGCCCTCCTTCTCTGTCTCGACCCAGCCCTCCTCTCCCTCTCTACCCAGCCCTCCTCTCCTCTCTACCCAGCCCTCCTCTCCCTCTCTACCCAGCCCTCCTCTCTGTCTCTACCCAGCCCTCCTCTCGCTCTCTCTACCCAGCCCTCCTCTCTCTCTCTCTCTCTCTACCCAGCCCTCCTCTCTCTCTCTACCCAGCCCTCCTCTCTCTCCTCTCCTCTCTACCCAGCCCTCTTCTCTCTACAGCCCTCCTCTCTCTCTCTAGCCCAGCCCTCTTCTCTCTACCCAATCCTCTTCCCTCTACCCAGCCCTCCTCTCCCCTCTCTACCCAGCCCTCCTCTCCCTCTCTACCCAGCCCTCCTCTCTCTCTGTCTCTACCCAGCCCTCTTCCCCTCTCTACCCAGCCCTCTTCTCCCTCTCTACCCAGCCCTCTTCTCCCTCTCTACCCAGCCCTCCTCTCTCTCTCTACCCAGCCCTCTCCCTCTCTCCCTCTCTACCCAGCCCTCCTCTCTCTCTCTACCCAGCCCTCTTCTCTCTACCCAGCCCTCCTCTCCCTCTCTACCCAGCCCTCTTCTCTCTACCCAGCCCTCTTCCCTCTACCCAGCCCTCCTGTCCCTCTCTACCCAGCCCTCCTCTCCCTCTCTCTCTCTCTCTACCCAGCCCCTCCTCTCCCTCTCTACCCAGCCCTCCTCTCTGTCTCGACCCAGCCCTCCTCTCCCTCTCTACCCAGCCCTCCTTCACCCATGTCTTCTTCTTCATTTTCCATGTGTCAGATTTGATAGAACTTATTGACATGTCAGCGGTCCTCCCACAACACTGCTCTGGCTACTGTATATCCTGCTGTGTTACCTAATATCTCCTCCCTGCTCATGATTAGTGTTGTATTAATAGCCTATGACAGTGGGTCTCCTTGGGGAGTCATTCAGAAAGTGAGACATAGCTGAGTAGACATCACACAGAGACCTGTCTGTGAAAAGGTCATTGGTTGCTTGGATCTATGGCCTGCTGTGGCAGTCCACCCGTGTTTTAAACAACACTCAGTCCACCCGTGTCCACCCATTCAGTCCACCCATGTCTTAAACAGCATTCAGTCCACCCATGTTTTAAACATCATTCAGTCCACCCATGTTTTAAACAACACTCAGTCCACCCATGTCTTAAACAACATTCAGTCCACCCATGTTTTAAACAACACTCAGTCCACCCATGTCTTAAACAACATTCAGTCCACCCATGTCTTAAACAACACTCAGTCCACCCGTGTTTTAAACAACATTCAGTCCACCCATGTCTTAAACAACACTCAGTCCACCCATGTCTTAAACAACACTCAGTCCACCCATGTCTTAAACAACACTTCAGTCCAAACAACACTCAGTCCACCCATGTCTTAAACAACACATTCAGTCCACCCATGTCTTAAACAACATTCAGTCCACCCATGTCTTAAACAACACTCAGTCCACCCATGTCTTAAACAACATTCAGTCCACCCATGTCTTAAACAACACTCAGTCCACCCATGTCTTAAACAACATTCAGTCCACCCATGTCTTAAACAACATTCAGTCCACCCATGTCTTAAACAA
>NW_027038631.1:0-12500 GCF_034236695.1 Oncorhynchus nerka
CTCTGTGGATTCCAGAGTTCAGGAGGCTTGACGTGATTCCTCTACTCTTCCTGTGATCTACATTCTCAGAATAGATTTGGCTTCGGCCCACATATTCCATCAGAAAGCACCAAGGGATAGATTCAGTCTGGAGGGGCTGTAAACTGTCTAAAATGGGCCGTTCCAGGTGTTTTGTTGTGAAATGATAAACATGGTAGGAGCTGAAGACCATGAAGAATACATGGTGACAGCAGCTTGGGCACTACAGTTCTGTCTCCTCTACGCCAATATCAGCTCGTTTGTATTTTGTGCAACACCCTTTTCTGAAGTATAGATGTGTGTGTGTGTCCAGGTGATCGTCTGAAAGGCAGCGAGGAGGAGCTAGCTGGAGCTGTAGGAGCCATAGGGGTCACAGCAGAGGGGGACTCAGACTGACCCCTTAATCCAGAGACACACCACGCGACCCTGGATCTGACCCTACCAATGTGTCGGTTCCTGTTCTGTACATCTGAATGTTTGTTGTGGGAATCGGAGGCTTTAGGTTTCCGTAGCTGTTAAAGCTACCGGGGAGTGTGAATATGCCAGTTAGATGTCACCTTGATGACTTCTGAACTCTAGTCCTAGTACGTGTCACACATGACACTCTATTCCCTATATAGATCACTACTTTTGACAAGTAGTGTGCTAGATAGGGAGTAGGGTGCCATTTGGGATGCAGAGCCTGTGTGAAAGTCCGACCAGACTTTGTCAGTGTAGTGCTAGCTAGAAGATCATTGGGGACTGTTGTATACAGCTGTTGTAAGGATCGTCTGTTATTCATGCGTCTTTTTAATTATATTTTTCCAGTAAAATGATTTGGATTTTCCCAATGTTTGTGTCTTGTGACCTTTTCTGTTGAGACTGTGAATAGTATGTACAATAGACAACACAGAAGGAGTTCCCCCACATTTTTTTTAAATTCCAAATTTATTTTGAAAATCAGCTGAAAACTGATCCTTAACCAATCAGATTGTAAAGTGACCCTAATCCACTTGTATAATAAGTTACTGCAACAGGAAATGTATTGCTACTCTATTGACATAAAATATACTATTAACCCAACAGTTGACTGTCTGGTTCAACTACGATGGAAAACAGATTACAATGAACAAAGACATTTTTGGTATGATGATATTTCACTAATTATACATCTAAAGCACCTAAATTGGCCTGAAAAGCGCAAAACTATTTATTTCACAAAGTGCTTCCCACCAGTCCCCAAAACACACCAAGTTTCTCTATCAAAGTAGGCTACATATGTAGGATCTTAATTTGAGCCAGGTTGCTACAGCAGGAAAATAATCCCGTAGCAACAGGAGATGTGAATTATTATGTGGATTATAATTAATGGACATTTTTTTTGTAAGGGTTGATTACATTGCTCATAATGGAAAATCAAGTCATGAATGGAAATGACAAATACATGACAAGTTTTCTGTTTCCTGCGTTGCAGGATGGTTCTCCTGCAACAGAGTGATCTAAGATCCTACATCTGCATTGCAGGATGGTTCTCCTGCAACAGGGTGATCTAAGATCCTACATCTGCATTGCAGGATGGTTCTCCTGCAACAGGGTGATCTAAGATCCTACATCTGCGTTGCAGGATGGTTCTCCTGCAACAGGGTGATCTAAGATCCTACATCTGCATTGCAGGATGGTTCTCCTGCAACAGAGTGATCTAAGATCCTACATCTGCATTGCAGGATGGTTCTCCTGCAACAGGGTGATCTAAGATCCTACATCTGAATTGCAGGATGGTTCTCCTGCAACAGAGTGATCTAAGATCCTACATCTGCATTGCAGGATGGTTCTCCTGCAACAGAGTGATCTAAGATCCTACATCTGCATTGCACATATTATAACAGCACTTAGTTATTTATCATATTGTCACACAGGGCTAGCTACCTACTTCACTCTCCGTCTGGGTTCCAAATAGCACCCCTGGGCCCATAGGGTCCTGGTCAGAAGTAGGGTACTATATAGGGAACGGTACCATTTGGGACGCAAAGAGAAGAGGTAATTGCTCACTTCACTGAAAGCGAGTGAATTAGGCCGAATGAGAGAGATACGATAACACCCACAAACCGCTTTTTCCAACTTCACAATAATGACACATTTTGTGATAGAGGTCATCATTGAAAGTAGGTATATCCTTCACTCTGGTCCATGGAGTTAACATGCCCCCTGCTGAGACTTCAGCAGGCCACACTAACACTCTGGTCCATGGAGTTAACATGCCCCCTGCTGAGACTTCAGCAGGCCATACTAACACCCTGGTCCATGGAGTTAACATGCCCCCTGCTGAGACTTCAGCAGGCCACACTAACACTCTGGTCCATGGAGTTAACATGCCCCCTGCTGAGACTTCAGCAGGCCATACTAACACCCTGGTCCATGGAGTTAACATGCCCACTGCTGAGACTTCAGCAGGCCACACTAACACTCTGGTCCATGGAGTTAACATGCCCCCTGCTGAGACTTCAGCAGGCCATACTAACACCCTGGTCCATGGAGTTAACATGCCCACTGCTGAGACTTCAGCAGGCCACACTAACACTCTGGTCCATGGAGTTAACATGCCCCCTGCTGAGACTTCAGCAGGCCACACTAACACTCTGGTCCATGGAGTTAACATGCCCCCTGCTGAGACTTCAGCAGGCCACACTAACACTCTGGTCCATGGAGTTAACATGCCCCCTGCTGAGACTTCAGCAGGCCACACTAACACTCTGGTCCATGGAGTTAACATGCCCCCTGCTGAGACTTCAGCAGGCCACACTAACACTCTGGTCCATGGAGTTAACATGCCCCCTGCTGAGACTTCAGCAGGCCACACTAACACTCTGGTCCATGGAGTTAACATGCCCCCTGCTGAGACTTCAGCAGGCCACACTAACACTCTGGTCCATGGAGTTAACATTCCCCCTGCTGAGACTTCAGCAGGCCACACTAACACTCTGGTCCATGGAGTTAACATGCCCCCTGCTGAGACTTCAGCAGGCCACACTAACACTCTGGTCCATGGAGTTAACATGCCCCCTGCTGAGACTTCAGCAAGCCACACTAACACCCTGGTCCATGGAGTTAACATGCCCCCTGCTGAGACTTCAGCAGGCCACACTAACACCCTGGTCCATGGAGTTAACATGCCCCCTGCTGAGACTTCAGCAGGCCACACTAACACTCTGGTCCATGGAGTTAACATGCCCCCTGCTGAGACTTCAGCAGGCCACACTAACACCCTGGACCAGAGACTACCTGAAGGTAGCTGTACTAACACCCTGGACCAGAGCTAGTACAGCCCAATCCATCACTTACACAAAACTCAGATTGATCCTACACACTACAGTACCTTTTTAAAATAGGCCATGTCTATATTGGAATCAAAGAAGCTCACGTGTTATCATATAGAAGATATAGCTTGATAATTAATACTGCAAGAATAGAACAGCACAGATGTGTATCTACTGTGACACTCATCTCTTGGAGAACATGTTGCATCTTAATGAAACATCTCTAAGCATTGTGATGGTGGAAATAGCATTCAAGGCCTGTATTCCCAAAATGTGTCTGAGTAGAAGTGTTGATCTAGGATCAGTTTGGCATCTCAGGTCATAATGAAGACTGTTATAATAACTACAGGGAGTTCCTGATCCTAGACCAGCACTCATATTCTGAGATGCTTGAAACATACAACCCCTGATGAAGAACTCCTGGCAATTCAGTCAAAGGAAACAGCATTTTTTGTTTAGTTGTGGTTCTAGTGGGAAGTTTCAAAGGTAGAGGTTGTCTTGGCACTCGGGTTAGTGTGTTGTTGATGATGATGTCATACTGGTTGGTGCATCATGCAGATGAGCTGATGACACGGGCCTTTTCTGAACAGGAGCAGACAGAAGACAGTAGAGACTTCTTATCTGAACAGGAGCAGACAGGAGACCGTAGAGACTTCTTATCTGAACAGGAGCAGACAGGAGACAGTAGAGACTTCTTATCTGAACAGGAGCAGACAGAAGACAGTAGAGACTTCTTATCTGAACAGCAGCAGACAGGAGACCGTAGAGACTTCTTATCTGAACAGCAGCAGACAGGAGACCGTAGAGATTTCTTACTTGAACAGCAGCAGACAGGAGACCGTAGAGATTTCTTACTTGAACAGCAGCAGACAGGAGACAGTAGAGACTTCTTATCTGAACAGCAGCAGACAGGAGACAGTAGAGACTTCTTATCTGAACAGCAGCAGACAGGAGACCATAGAGACATCCTATCCCTTCAATCTTATCTGTTATCCTGATGACGTTGTCACGGAGACCTCAAGTCATAGCCCTTCTTTATCAGGATAATTTTAGACTCAGCTGGGGTCTGTTCAGGTGGGTGTAACGTTACAGCTGGGATCTGTTCAGGAGGATGTAACGTTACAGCTAGGGTCTGTTCAGGAGGATGTAACGTTACAGCTGGGGTCTGTTCAGGAGGATGTAACGTTACAGCTGGGGTCTGTTCAGGAGGATGTAACGCTACAGCTGGGGTCTATTCAGGTGGGTGTAACGTTACAGCTGGGGTCTGTTCAGGAGGATGTAACGCTACAGCTGGGGTCTATTCAGGTGGGTGTAACGTTACAGCTGGGGTCTGTTCAGGAGGATGTAACGTTACAGCTGGGGTCTGTTCAGGAGGATGTAACGTTACAGCTGGGGTCTGTTCAGGAGGATGTAACGTTACAGCTGGGGTCTGTTCAGGTGGGTGTAACGTTACAGCTGGGGTCTGTTCAGGAGGATGTAACGTTACAGCTGGGGTCTGTTCAGGAGGGTGTAACGTTACAGCTGGGGTCTGTTCAGGAGGATGTAACGTTACAGCTGGGGTCTGTTCAGGTGGGTGTAACGTTACAGCTGGGGTCTGTTCAGGAGGGTGTAACGTTACAGCTGGGGTCTGTTCAGGGGGGTGTAACGTTACAGCTGGGGTCTGTTCAGGAGGATGTAACGTTACAGCTGGGGTCTGTTCAGGGGGGTGTAACGTTACAGCTGGGGTTTGTTCAGGTGGGTGTAACGTTACAGCTGGGGTCTGTTCAGGAGGATGTAACGTTACAGCTGGGGTCTGTTCAGTTGGGTGTAACGTTACAGCTGGGGTCTGTTCAGGTGGGTGTAACGTTATAGCTGGGGTCTGTTCAGGAGGATGTAACGTTACAGCTGGGGTCTGTTCAGGAGGATGTAACGTTACAGCTGCGGTCTGTTCAGGAGGATGTAACGTTACAGCTGGGGTCTGTTCAGGAGGATGTAACGTTACAGCTGGGGTCTGTTCAGGAGGATGTAACGTTACAGCTGGGGTCTGTTCAGGAGGATGTAACGTTACAGCTGGGGTCTGTTCAGGAGGGTGTAACGTTATAGCTGGGGTCTGTTCAGGTGGGTGTAACGTTAAAACTGGGGTCTGTTCAGGAGGATGTAACGTTACAGCTGGGGTCTGTTCAGGTGGGTGTAACGTTACAGCTGGGGTCTGTTCAGGTGGGTGTAACGTTACAGCTGGGGTCTGTTCAGGAGGGTGTAACGTTACAGCTGGGGTCTGTTCAGGAGGATGTGACGTTACAGCTGGGGTCTGTTCAGGTGGATGTAACGTTACAGCTGGGGTCTGTTCAGGAGGATGTAACGTTACAGCTGGGGTCTGTTCAGGAGGATGTAATGTTACAGCTGGGGTCTGTTCAGGTGGGTGTAACGTTACAGCTGGGGTCTGTTCAGGAGGATGTAACGCTACAGCTGGGGTCTGTTCAGGAGGATGTAACGTTACAGCTGCGGTATGTTCAGGAGGATGTAACGTTACAGCTGGGGTCTGTTCAGGAGGATGTAACGTTACAGCTGGGGTCTGTTCAGGAGGATGTAACGTTACAGCTGGGGTCTGATCAGGAGGATGTAACGTTACACCTGCGGTCTGTTCAGGAGGATGTAACGTTACAGCTGGGGTCTGTTCAGGAGGATGTAACGTTATAGCTGGGGTCTGTTCAGGTGGGTGTAACGTTAAAACTGGGGTCTGTTCAGGAGGATGTAACGTTACAGCTGGGGTCTGTTCAGGTGGGTGTAACGTTACAGCTGGAGTCTGTTCAGGTGGGTGTAACGTTACAGCTGGGGTCTGTTCAGGAGGATGTAACGTTACAGCTGGGGTCTGTTCAGGAGGATGTAACGTTACAGCTGGGGTCTGTTCAGGTGGATGTAACGTTACAGCTGGGGTCTGTTCAGGAGGATGTAACGTTACAGCTGGGGTCTGTTCAGGAGGATGTAACGTTACAGCTGGGGTCTGTTCAGGAGGATGTAACGTTACAGCTGGGGTCTGTTCAGGAGGATGTAACGTTACAGCTGGGGTCTGTTCAGGAGGATGTAACGTTACAGCTGGGGTCTGTTCAGGTGGATGTAACGTTACAGCTGGGGTCTGTTCAGGAGGATGTAACGTTACAGCTGGGGTCTGTTCAGGAGGATGTAACGTTACAGCTGGGGTCTGTTCAGGTGGGTGTAACGTTACAGCTGGGGTCTGTTCAGGGGGGTGTAACGTTACAGCTGGGGTCTGTTCAGGAGGATGTAACGTTACAGCTGGGGTCTGTTCAGGTGGATGTAACGTTACAGCTGGGGTCTGTTCAGGAGGATGTAACGTTACAGCTGGGGTCTGTTCAGGTGGGTGTAACGTTACAGCTGGGGTCTGTTCAGGAGGATGTAAGGGGTCTGCTACAGCTGGGGTCTGTTCAGGAGGATGTAACGTTACAGCTGGGGTCTGTTCAGGAGGATGTAACGTTACAGCTGGGGTCTGTTCAGGAGGATGTAACGTTACAGCTGGGGTCTGTTCAGGAGGATGTAACGTTACAGCTGGGGTCTGTTCAGGAGGATGTAACGTTACAGCTGGGGTCTGTTCAGGAGGATGTAACGTTATAGCTGGGGTCTGTTCAGGTGGGTGTAACGTTAAAACTGGGGTCTGTTCAGGAGGATGTAACGTTACAGCTGGGGTCTGTTCAGGTGGGTGTAACGTTACAGCTGGGGTCTGTTCAGGAGGATGTAACGTTACAGCTGGGGTCTGTTCAGGAGGATGTAACGTTACAGCTGGGGTCTGTTCAGGTGGATGTAACGTTACAGCTGGGGTCTGTTCAAGAGGATGTAACGTTACAGCTGGGGTCTGTTCAGGAGGATGTAATGTTACAGCTGGGGTCTGTTCAGGAGGATGTAATGTTACAGCTGGGGTCTGTTCAGGAGGATGTAACGTTACAGATGGGGTCTGTTCAGGGGGGTGTAACGTTACAGCTGGGGTCTGTTCAGGAGGATGTAACGTTACAGCTGGGGTCTGTTCAGGAGGATGTAACGTTACAGCTGGGGTCTGTTCAGGAGGATGTAACGTTACAGCTGGGGTCTGTTCAGGAGGATGTAACGTTACAGCTGGGGTCTGTTCAGGTGGGTGTAACGTTACAGCTGGGGTCTGTTCAGGTGGGTGTAACGTTACAGCTGGGATCTGTTCAGGAGGATGTAACGTTACAGCTGGGGTCTGTTCAGGTGGGTGTAACGTTACAGCTGGGGTCTGTTCAAGAGGATGTAACGTTACAGCTGGGGTCTGTTCAGGTGGATGTAACGTTACAGCTGGGGTCTGTTCAGGAGGATGTAACGTTACAGCTGGGGTCTGTTCAGGAGGATGTAACGTTACAGCTGGGGTCTGTTCAGGTGGGTGTAACGTTACACTCAGCTGGGGTCTGTTCAGGAGGATGTAACGTTACACTCAGCTGGGGTCTGTTCAGGAGGATGTAACGTTACAGCTGGGGTCTGTTCAGGTGGGTGTAACGTTACAGCTGGGGTCTGTTCAGGAGGATGTAACGTTACAGCTGGGGTCTGTTCAGGAGGATGTAACGTTACAGCTGGGGTCTGTTCAGGTGGATGTAACGTTACAGCTGGGGTCTGTTCAGGAGGATGTAACGTTACAGCTGGGGTCTGTTCAGGAGGATGTAACGTTACAGCTGGGGTCTGTTCAGGAGGATGTAACGTTACAGCTGGGGTCTGTTCAGGAGGATGTAACGTTACAGCTGGGGTCTGTTCAGGTGGATGTAACGTTACAGCTGGGGTCTGTTCAGGAGGATGTAACGTTACAGCTGGGGTCTGTTCAGGAGGATGTAACGTTACAGCTGGGGTCTGTTCAGGTGGGTGTAACGTTACAGCTGGGGTCTGTTCAGGGGGATGTAACGTTACAGCTGGGGTCTGTTCAGGAGGATGTAACGTTACAGCTGGGGTCTGTTCAGGTGGATGTAACGTTACAGCTGGGGTCTGTTCAGGAGGATGTAACGTTACAGCTGTTCAGGAGGGGGTCTGTCTGTTCAGGAGGATGTAACGTTACAGCTGGGGTCTGTTCAGGAGGATGTAACGTTACAGCTGGGGTCTGTTCAGGAGGATGTAACGTTACAGCTGGGGTCTGTTCAGGAGGATGTAACGTTACAGCTGGGGTCTGTTCAGGAGGATGTAACGTTACAGCTGGGGTCTGTTCAGGAGGGTGTAACGTTACAGCTGGGGTCTGTTCAGGTGGGTGTAACGTTACAGCTGGGATCTGTTCAGGAGGATCTGTTCAGGGAGCGTTACAGCTGGGGTCTGTTCAGGTGGGTGTAACGTTACAGCTGGGGTCTGTTCAGGAGGATGTAACGTTACAGCTGGGGTCTGTTCAGGTGGATGTAACGTTACAGCTGGGGTCTGTTCAGGAGGATGTAACGTTACAGCTGGGGTCTGTTCAGGAGGATGTAACGTTACAGCTGGGGTCTGTTCAGGTGGGTGTAACGTTACACTCAGCTGGGGTCTGTTCAGGAGGATGTAACGTTACACTCAGCTGGGGTCTGTTCAGGAGGATGTAACGTTACAGCTGGGGTCTGTTCAGGTGGGTGTAACGTTACAGCTGGGGTCTGTTCAGGAGGATGTAACGTTACAGCTGGGGTCTGTTCAGGAGGATGTAACGTTACAGCTGGGGTCTGTTCAGGAGGATGTAACGTTACAGCTGGGGTCTTTTCAGGTGGATGTAACGTTACAGCTGGGGTCTGTTCAGGAGGATGTAACGTTACAGCTGGGGTCTGTTCAAGAGGATGTAACGTTACAGCTGGGGTCTGTTCAGGAGGATGTAACGTTACAGCTGGGGTCTGTTCAGGTGGGTGTAACGTTACAACTGGGGTCTGTTCAGGAGGATGTAACGTTACAGCTGGGGTCTGTTCAGGAGGATGTAACGTTACAGCTGGGGTCTGTTCAGGTGGATGTAACGTTACAGCTGGGGTCTGTTCAGGAGGATGTAACGTTACAGCTGGGGTCTGTTCAGGAGGATGTAACGTTACAGCTGGGGTCTGTTCAGGAGGATGTAACGTTACAGCTGGGGTCTGTTCAGGAGGATGTAATGTTACAGCTGGGGTCTGTTCAGGAGGATGTAACGTTACAGCTGGGGTCTGTTCAGGTGGGTGTAACGTTACATCTGGGGTCTGTTCAGGTGGGTGTAACGTGAGCGAATGGAATGGCATCAAACACCTGGAAACCATGGAAACCATGTGTTCTTCCCAATTAAGGTGCCACCAACCTCCTGTGCATGACATGAACAGACATTATGATCGGTAGACTAGAGAATCTGCAATATTCTCAATATTTAATCTCACTGAATACACACCTGGTAGCTTTTATACTGACTGACTGATAAACAGACTGATAGGTTGACTGACTGGCTGGCTAGCTGGCGAACTGATAGACAGACTGATAGACAGACTGATAGACTGACTGGGAAGAGGGGGTTGTTTGATGTTGTTATTGCTTGTTGATGTATTTGGTTGGCTGCGTGTCTGTTGAGTCCCTGGAGTCCTGGTCGTCCATGGGAACAGGAAGTTGGATGACTTCAGGAAGGGGAGTTCTAGTCACACTGATGGCTTCCTCCTCCTCTCTGTATCTTCCTGGCTGCAGGCCCCAGCTCCACCTTACAAACCCTCTCAGCAAACTTCAGAGAACACATGGTCTCTCCCACGTTACTCTCCAGAGCAGACACCTGGAAGAGGACCAGAGGATCAGAGAGGACACTTCCAGACAGATATGACAGTATAATCAGTGTGTTTGATGTAGTGTACTGTATGTTGTGTAAGCCAGGCTGCACCACCTTAGCCTAGTTGTCTTGTAATGTGTAGGCTAAATACAGTATGGACTTCTCCATTCAGAATGCTTTTTAGTCCAGGACAAGGCTTAATGTCCGGGAAGCCAGCCCTATGAGTATACATATAGATGGATATACAGACATTGTAATCTGTGTGTATCAGACTGTCCTGAGTCCCTACCTGCACCCCCATATCAGACGTACTGTTCTGTCCTGAGTCCCTACCTGCACCACCATATCAGACATACTGTTCTGTCCTGAGTCCCTACCTGCACCACCATATCAGACGTACTGTTCTGTCCTGAGTCCCTACCTGCACCACCATATCAGACGTACTGTTCTGTCCTGAGTCCCTACCTGCACCACCATATCAGACGTACTGTTCTGTCCTGAGTCCCTACCTGCACCACCATATCAGACGTACTGTACTGTCCTGAGTCCCTACCTGCACCACCATATCAGACGTACTGTACTGTCCTGAGTCCCTACCTGCACCACCATATCAGACGTACTGTTCTGTCCTGAGTCCCTACCTGCACCACCATATCAGACGTACTGTTCTGTCCTGAGTCCCTACCTGCACCACCATATCAGACGTACTGTTCTGTCCTGAGTCCCTACCTGCACCACCATATCAGACGTACTGTTCTGTCCTGAGTCCCTACCTGCACCACCATATCAGACGTACTGTTCTGTCCTGAGTCCCTACCTGCACCACCATATCAGACGTACTGTACTGTCCTGAGTCCCTACCTGCACCACCATATCAGACGTACTGTTCTGTCCTGAGTCCCTACCTGTACCACCATATCAGATGTACTGTTCTGTCCTGAGTCCCTACCTGCACCACCATATCAGACGTACTGTTCTGTCCGGGGTCCCTACCTGCACCACCATATCAGACGTACTGTTCTGTCCTGAGTCCCTACCTGCACCACCATATCAGACGTACTGTTCTGTCCTGAGTCCCTACCTGCACCACCATATCAGACGTACTGTACTGTCCTGAGTCCCTACCTGCACCACCATATCAGACGTACTGTTCTGTCCTGAGTCCCTACCTGCACCACCATATCAGACGTACTGTTCTGTCCTGAGTCCCTACCTGCACCACCATATCAGACGTACTGTTCTGTCCTGAGTCCCTACCTGCACCACCATATCAGACGTACTGTACTGTCCTGAGTCCCTACCTGCACCACCATGGCCGTCTTGTTGCCCTTGCCCAGTGAGTCCTGCAGCAGGTATGTGAGGCGACTGTTTCTGAAGGGGATGTGTTTCTCCTTCCCCCTCAGAGCCTGGATAACGTCCCCCAGAGCCAGCAGGGAGCGGTTGATGTTCTGGGCCTCCTTCAGCCTCTCTCCTTCAGCTCCTGACTTCCAGACCCTCTCAGAGCCAGCCAGGTCCACCAGGTTCAACTTGCCTGCAGATGTCACAAAGAAAAATCAACCGTTAACGTAACATTTTCTGGTCCCTTGAATCGTGTCAATATTTGGAACCGGCCCACTTGCCAAATGAGTAGTGCACCCCGGACAAAACACACCTCGCAGACGAACGGTGAAAAGCAGCGGGCGTCGATGAACGGTGGTGATTCAGCATGTAGAATCACGTGATGAACAGAAAATGACAGCCGCTGTTCTGATCACAGGCAATAGGACAGCCACCTGCTGCTTCTAACGGTTAGTTGGCACTGTGTGTCCCGTCTCTAAGGTGTGACGTACCTGATCACAGGCAATAGGACAGCCACCTGCTGCTTCTAACGGTTAGTTGGCACTGTGTGTCCCGTCTCTAAGGTGTGACGTACCTGATCACAGGCAATAGGACAGCCACCTGCTGCTTCTAACGGTTAGTTGGCACTGTGTGTCCCGTCTCTAAGGTGTGACGTACCTGATCACAGGCAATAGGGCAGCCACCTGCTGCTTCTAACGGTTAGTTGGCACTGTGTGTCCCGTCTCTAAGGTGTGACGTACCTGATCACAGGCAATAGGACAGCCACCTGCTGCTTCTAACGGTTAGTTGGCACTGTGTGTCCCGTCTCTAAGGTGTGACGTACCTGATCACAGGCAATAGGACAGCCACCTGCTGCTTCTAACGGTTAGTTGGCACTGTGTGTCCCGTCTCTAAGGTGTGACGTACCTGATCACAGGCAATAGGACAGCCACCTGCTGCTTCTAACGGTTAGTTGGCACTGTGTGTCCCGTCTCTAAGGTGTGACGTACCTGTGGTCTTGGCCCCGCTGGCCAGGTCAGTCCCCAGCACAGTGATCATGAGGAGGGCATGAGAACGAGAGCTGTGCTGGTTCATCTGGGTCCCGAAGGTGATCCTGTTACGACGCGCCTGCGCCAGAAGCTACACAGGAAGTGACAGATTTCATGGAA
>NW_027038631.1:17500-34242 GCF_034236695.1 Oncorhynchus nerka
TGTTCTTAACTGACTTGCCTAGTTAAATAAAGGTAAAATAAGAGAATGAGAAGGTATTGTATATACAGCAAGGTGTCTTTTTCAGACAATCCCTACCTTGACCTGTGGCTCTTTGGCCCTCTCTTTATCCAGCTCTAGCTGCAGCTCCCTCACTCTCTCCTCTCTTCTCCTCTGCTCCTCTCCTCTCCTCCACTCGCTTTGTTCGCTCTGTCGCTCCAGGTGAGACAGCTGATCAGCCCTCTGCTGCAGGGAACTCTCCAGGTGCTGCACCCGGCTGCGCAGGTTCTCATTCTCCTACAGGGGGAGATAGAGAGCACCGTTAGAGAGAACATTCTCCTACAGGGGGAGACACAGAGCACCGTTAGAGAGAACATTCTCCTACAGGGGGAGACAGAGCACCGTTAGAGAGAACATTCTCCTACAGGGGGAGACAGAGCACCGTTAGAGAGAACATTCTCCTACAGGGGGAGACAGAGCACCGTTAGAGAGAACATTCTCCTACAGGGGGAGACAGAGCACCGTTAGAGAGAACATTCTCCTACAGGGGGACACAGAGCACCGTTAGAGAGAACATTCTCCTACAGGGGGAGACACAGAGCACCGTTAGAGAGAACATTCTCCTACAGGGGGAGACAGAGCACCGTTAGAGAGAACATTCTCCTACAGGGGGAGACAGAGCACCGTTAGAGAGAACATTCTCCTACAGGGGGAGACACAGAGCACCGTTAGAGAGAACATTCTCCTACAGGGGAGACAGAGCACCGTTAGAGAGAACATTCTCCTACAGGGGGAGACAGAGCACCGTTAGAGAGAACATTCTCCTACAGGGGGAGACAGAGCACCGTTAGAGAGAACATTCTCCTACAGGGGGAGACAGAGCACCGTTAGAGAGAACATTCTCCTACAGGGGGAGACAGAGCACCGTTAGAGAGAACATTCTCCTACAGGGGGAGACAGAGCACCGTTAGAGATAACATTCTCCTTCAGGGGGAGACACAGAGCACCGTTAGAGAGAACATTCTCCTACAGGGGGAGACAGAGCACCGTTAGAGAGAACATTCTCCTACAGGGGGAGACACAGAGCACCGTTAGAGAGAACATTCTCCTACAGGGGGAGACAGAGCACCGTTAGAGAGAACATTCTCCTACAGGGGGAGACAGAGCACCGTTAGAGAGAACATTCTCCTACAGGGGGAGACAGAGCACCGTTAGAGAGAACATTCTCCTACAGGGGGAGACAGAGCACCGTTAGAGAGAACATTCTCCTACAGGGGGAGACAGAGCACCGTTAGAGAGAACATTCTCCTACAGGGGGAGACAGAGCACCGTTAGAGAGAACATTCTCCTTCAGGGGGAGACACAGCACCGTTAGAGAGAACATTCTCCTACAGGGGGAGACAGAGCACCGTTAGAGAGAACATTCTCCAGGGGAGACACAGGGGGAGACACAGAGCACCGTTAGAGAGAACATTCTCCTACAGGGGGAGACAGAGCACCGTTAGAGAGAACATTCTCCTTCAGGGGGAGACACAGAGCACCGTTAGAGAGAACATTCTCCTACAGGGGGAGACAGAGCACCGTTAGAGAGAACATTCTCCTACAGGGGGAGACACAGAGCACCGTTAGAGAGAACATTCTCCTACAGGGGGAGACAGAGCACCGTTAGAGAGAACATTCTCCTACAGGGGGAGACAGAGCACCGTTAGAGAGAACATTCTCCTACAGGGGGAGACAGAGCACCGTTAGAGAGAACATTCTCCTACAGGGGGAGACAGAGAGCACCGTTAGAGAGAACAATCTCCTACAGGGGGAGACAGAGCACCGTTAGAGAGAACATTCTCCTACAGGGGGAGACACAGAGCACCGTTAGAGAGAACATTCTCCTACAGGGGGAGACACAGAGCACCGTTAGAGAGAACATTCTCCTACAGGGGGAGACAGAGCACCGTTAGAGAGAACATTCTCCTACAGGGGGAGACAGAGCACCGTTAGAGATAACATTCTCCTTCAGGGGGAGACACAGAGCACCGTTAGAGAGAACATTCTCCTACAGGGGGAGACAGAGCACCGTTAGAGAGAACATTCTCCTACAGGGGGAGACACAGAGCACCGTTAGAGAGAACATTCTCCTACAGGGGGAGACAGAGCACCGTTAGAGAGAACATTCTCCTACAGGGGGAGACAGAGCACCGTTAGAGAGAACATTCTCCTACAGGGGGAGACAGAGCACCGTTAGAGAGAACATTCTCCTACAGGGGAGACAGAGCACCGTTAGAGAGAACATTCTCCTACAGGGGGAGACAGAGCACCGTTAGAGAGAACATTCTCCAGAGCACGTTAGAGAGAACATTCTCCTCAGGGGAGACAGAGCACCGTTAGAGAACATTCTCCTTCAGGGGAGACACAGCACCGTTAGAGAGAACATTCTCCTACAGGGGGAGACAGAGCACCGTTAGAGAGAACATTCTCCTACAGGGGGAGACACAGAGCACCGTTAGAGAGAACATTCTCCTACAGGGGAGACAGAGCACAGAGAGCATTCTCCGTTAGACAGTTAGAGAACATTCTCCTACAGGGGGAGACAGAGCACCGTTAGAGAGAACATTCTCCTACAGGGGGAGACAGAGAGCACCGTTAGAGAGAACAATCTCCTACAGGGGGAGACAGAGCACCGTTAGAGAGAACATTCTCCTACAGGGGGAGACACAGAGCACCGTTAGAGAGAACATTCTCCTACAGGGGGAGACACAGAGCACCGTTAGAGAGAACATTCTCCTACAGGGGGAGACAGAGCACCGTTAGAGAGAACATTCTCCTACAGGGGGAGACAGAGCACCGTTAGAGAGAACATTCTCCTACAGGGGGAGACACAGAGCAAGACCATATTCACATATAAATGTGTGTTATAGATCTGTCATTCTCATTGAAAGCAAGTCTAATAAATGGTAGATCTGTTCTATGTGTGCTATTTCTATGTGTCCTGTTCTTAAGTTCAATTTTTACGCTGTTTCAGCTTCAAACAACTTAAAATGCAATATTTGTGGTTCTTGTATAGGGACTAGTGTTCCGTTTGGGACTGCTTCTCACCTTGATGAGTACAGAGCTGGACTGGGAGGGGATGACAGAGAGCTGCTGCAGGAGGCCCTGGGTGACAGTCAGACTCTGTTTCAGACTCTCGTTCTCCGCTGACAGACACACAACCCGCTTCTCCGAGTCTGTGGCTCCCTGAGGAGGAACACAATGGATTACACTAAAGCATGACGAACAGGTGATATCAGACTAAAGCATGCTGAACAGGTGATATCACACTAAAGCATGATGAACAGGTTATATCACACTAAATCATGGTGAACAGGTTATATCACACTAAAGCATGATGAACATGTGATCAACAGTCAGAGATCACCAAGCGCAACATAGCTTCTGCGTGCATATCAGCTAGAAAGATGTGTCGGCATCGAGTAATTGTCTCTGGCCCCCTCCCAGTTAGGGGGAGTGATGAGCTCTACAGCAGAGTCTCACAACTCAATCGCTGGTTGAAAACTGTTTTCTGCCCCTCCCAAAAGATAGAATTTGTAGATAATTGGCCCTCTTTCTGGGACTCACCCACAAACAGGACCAAGCCTGACCTGCTGAGGAGTGACGGACTCCATCCTAGCTGGAGGGGTGCTCTCATCTTATCTACCAACATAGACAGGGCTCTAACTCCTCTAGCTCCACAATGAAATAGGGTGCAGGCCAGGCAGCAGGCTATTAGCCAGCCTGCCAGCATAGTGGAGTCTGCCACTAGCATAGTCAGTGTAGTCAGCTCAGCCATCACCATTGAGACCGTGTCTGTGCCTCGACCTAGGTTGGGCAAAACTAAACATGGCGGTGTTCGCCTTAGCAATCTCACTAGGATAAAGACCACCTCCATTCCTGTCATTACTGAAAGAGATCATGATACCTCACTTCTCAAAATAGGGCTACTTAATGTTAGATCCCTTACTTCAAAGGCAATTATAGTCAATGAACTAATCACTGATCATAATCTTGATGTGATTGGCCTGACTGAAACATGGCTTAAGCCTGATGAATTTACTGTGTTAAATGAGGCCTCACCTCCTGGCTACACTAGTGACCATATCCCCGTGCATCCCGCAAAGGCGGAGGTGTTGCTAACATTTACGATAGCAAATTTCAATTTACAAAAAAAAAAAATGACGTTTTCGTCTTTTGAGCTTCTAGTCATGAAATCTATGCAGCCTACTCAATCACTTTTTATAGCTACTGTTTACAGGCCTCCTGGGCCATATACAGCGTTTCTCACTGAGTTCCCTGAATTCCTATCGGACCTTGTAGTCATTGCAGATAATATTCTAATCTTTGGTGACTTTAATATTCACATGGAAAAGTCCACAGACCCACTCCAAAAGGCTTTCGGAGCCATCATCGACTCAGTGGGTTTTGTCCAACATGTCTCTGGACCCACTCACTGTCACAGTCATACGCTGGACCTAGTTTTGTCCCATGGAATAAATGTTGTGGATCTTAATGTTTTTCCTCATAATCCTGGACTATCCGACCACCATTTTATTACGTTTGCAATTGCAACAAATAATCTGCTCAGACCCCAACCAAGGAACATCAAAAGTCGTGCTATAAATTCACAGACAACACAAAGATTCCTTGATGCCCTTCCAGATTCCCTCTGCCTACCCAAGGACGCCAGAGGACAAAAATCCGTTAACCACCTAACTGAGTATCTCAATTTAACCTTGCGCAATACCTAGATGCAGTTGCACCCTAAAAACTAAAAAAATGTCTCATAAGAAACTAGCTCCCTGGTACACAGAAAATACCCGAGCTCTGAAGCAAGCTTCCAGAAAATTGGAACGGAAATGGCGCCACACCAAACTGGAAGTCTTCCGACTAGCTTGGAAGGACGGTACCGTGCAGTACCGAAGAGCCCTTACTGCTGCTCGATCATCCTATTTTTCTAACTTAATTGAGGAAAATAAGAACAATCCGAAATTCCTTTTTGATACTGTCGCAAAGCTAACTAAAAAGCAGCATTCCCCAAGAGAGGATGACTTTCACTTTAGCAGTGATAAATTCATGAACTTCTTTGAGGAAAAGATTATGATTATTAGAAAGCAAATTACGGACTCCTCTTTAAACCTGCGTATTCCTCCAAACCTCAGTTGTCCTGAGTCTGCACAACTCTGCCAGGACCTAGGATCAAGAGAGACGCTCAAGTCTTTTAGTACTATATCTCTTGACACAATGATGAAAATAATCATGGCCTCTAAACCTTCAAGCTGCATACTGGACCCTATTCCAACTAAACTACTGAAAGAGCTGCTTCCTGTGCTTGGCCCTCCTATGTTGAACATAATAAACGGCTCTCTATCCACTGGATGTGTACCAAACTCACTAAAAGTGGCAGTAATAAAGCCTCTCTTGAAAAAGCCAAACCTTGACCCAGAAAATATAAAAAACTATCGGCCTATATCGAATCTTCCATTCCTCTCAAAAATTTTAGAGAAGGCTGTTGCGCAGCAACTCACTGCCTTCCTGAAGACAAACAATGTATACGAAATGCTTCAGTCTGGTTTTAGACCCCATCATAGCACTGAGACGGCACTTGTGAAGGTGGTAAATGACATTTTAATGGCAACGGACCGAGGCTCTGCATCTGTCCTCGTGCTCCTAGACCTTAGTGCTGCTTTTGATACCATCGATCACCACATTCTTTTGGAGAGATTGGAAACCCAAATTGGTCTACACGGACATGTTCTGGCCTGGTTTAGATCTTATCTGTCGGAAAGATATCAGTTTGTCTCTGTGAATGGTTTGTCCTCTGACAAATCAACTGTAAATTTCGGTGTTCCTCAAGGTTCTGTTTTAGGACCACTATTGTTTTCACTATATATTTTACCTCTTGGGGATGTTATTCGAAAACATAATGTAAACTTTCACTGCTATGCGGATGACACACAGCTGTACATTTCAATGAAACATGGTGAAGCCCCAAAATTGCCCTCGCTAGAAGCATGTGTTTCAGACATAAGGAAGTGGATGGCTGCAAACTTTCTACTATTAAACTCGGACAAAACAGAGATGCTTGTTCTAGGTCCCAAGAAACAAAGAGATGAACAGGTTATATCTTCTGTTGAATCTGACAATTAATCTTAATGGTTGTACAGTCGTCTCAAATAAAACTGTGAAGGACCTCGGCGTTACTCTGGACCCTGATCTCTCTTTTGAAGAACATATCAAGACCATTTCGAGGACAGCTTTTTTCCATCTACGTAACATTGCAAAAATCAGAAACTTTCTGTCCAAAAATGATGCAGAAAAATTAATCCATGCTTTTGTCACTTCTAGGTTAGACTACTGCAATGCTCTATTTTCCGGCTACCCGGATAAAGCACTAAATAAACTTCAGTTAGTGCTGAATACGGCTGCTAGAATCCTGACTAGAACCAAAAATTTGATCATATTACTCCAGTGCTAGCCTCTCTACACTGGCTTCCTGTCAAAGCAAGGGCTGATTTCAAGGTTTTACTGCTAACCTACAAAGCATTACATGGGCTTGCTCCTACCTATCTCTCTGATTTGGTCCTGCCGTACATACCTACACGTACGCTACGGTCACAAGACGCAGGCCTCCTAATTGTCCCTAGAATTTCTAAGCAAACAGCTGAGGCAGGGCTTTCTCCTATAGAGCTCCATTTTTATGGAACGGTCTGCCTACCCATGTCAGAGACGCAAACTCGGTCTCAACCTTTAAGTCTTTACTGAAGACTCATCTCTTCAGTGGGTCATATGATTGAGTGTAGTCTGGCCCAGGAGTGGGAAGGTGAACGGAAAGGCTCTGGAGCAACGAACCGCCCTTGCTGTCTCTGCCTGGCCGATTCCCCTCTTTCCACTGGGATTCTCTGCCTCTACCCTGTTACGGGGCTGAGTCACTGGCTTACTGGGGCTCTCTCATGCCGTCCCTGGGGGGGTGCGTCACCTGGGTGGGTTGATTCACTGTTGTGGTCGGCCTGTCTGGGTTGGCGCCCCCCTTGGGTTGTGCCGTGGCGGAGATCTTTGTGGGCTATACTCGGCCTTGTCTCAGGATGGTAAGTTGGTGGTTGAAGATATCCCTCTAGTGGTGTGGGGGCTGTGCTTTGGCAAAGTGGGTGGGGTTATATCCTTCCTGTTTGGCCCTGTCCGGGGTGTCCTCGGATGGGGCCACAGTGTCTCCTGACCCCTCCTGTCTCAGCCTCCAGTATTTATGCTGCATTAGTTTATGTGTCGGGGGGCTAGGGTCAGTTTGTTATATCTGGAGTACTTCTCCTGTCCTATTCGGTGTCCTGTGTGAATCTAAGTGTGCGTTCTCTAATTCTCTCCTTCTCTCTCTCTTTCTTTCTCTCTCTCGGAGGACCTGAGCCCTAGGACCATGCCCCAGGACTACCTGACATGATGACTCCTTGCTGTCCCCAGTCCACCTGGCCATGCTGCTGCTCCAGTTTCAACTGGCCTGGGCCCTAGGACCATGTCCCAGGACTACCTGACATGATGACTCCTTGCTGTCCCCAGTCCACCTGGCCATGCTGCTGCTCCAGTTTCAACTGTTCTGCCTTACTATTATTCAACCATGCTGGTCATTTATGAACATTTGAACATCTTGGCCACGTTCTGTTATAATCTCCACCCGGCACAGCCAGAAGAGGACTGGCCACCCCACATATGCTCTCTCTAATTCTCTCTTTCTTTCTCTCTCTCTCGGAGGACCTGAGCCCTAGGACCGTGCCCCAGGACTACCTGACATGATGACTCCTTGCTGTCCCCAGTCCACCTGACTGTGCTGCTGCTCCAGTTTCAACTGTTCTGCCTTATTATTATTCGACCATGCTGGTCATTTATGAACATTTGAACATCTTGGTCATGTTCTGTTATAATCTCTACCCGGCACAGCCAGAAGAGGACTGGCCACCCCACATAGCCTGGTTCCTCTCTAGGTTTCTTCCTAGGTTTTGGCCTTTCTAGGGAGTTTTTCCTAGCCACCGTGCTTTTACACCTGCATTGTTTGCTGTTTGGGGTTTTAGGCTGGGTTTCTGTACAGCACTTTGAGATATCAGCTGATGTACGAAGGGCTATATAAATAAATTTGATTTGATTTGATTTGATATCACACTAAAGCATGATGAACAGGTTATATCACACTAAAGCATGATGAACAGGTTATATCACACTAAATCATGATGAACAGGTTATATCACACTAAAGCATGATGAACAGGTTATATCACACTAAAGCATGATGAACAGGTTATATCACACTAAAGCATGATGAACAGGTTATATCACACTAAAGCATGATGAACAGGTTATATCACACTAAATCATGATGAACAGGTGATATCACACTAAAGCATGATGAACAGGTTATATCACACTAAATCATGATGAACAGGTGATATCACATTAAAGCATGATGAACAGGTTATATCACACTAAATCATGATGAACAGGTTATATCACACTAAAGCATGATGAACAGGTTATATCACACTAAAGCATGATGAACAGGTTATATCACACTAAAGCATGCTGAACAGGTTATATCACACTAAAGCATGATGAACAGGTTATATCACACTAAAGCATGCTGAACAGGTTATATAACACTAAAGCATGATGAACAGGTTATATCACACTAAAGCATGATGAACAGGTTATATAACACTAAATCATGATGAACAGGTTATATCACACTAAAGCATGCTGAACAGGTTATATAACACTAAAGCATGATGAACAGGTTATATCACACTAAAGCATGATGAACAGGTTATATCACACTAAATCATGATGAACAGGTTATATCACACTAAAGCATGATGAACAGGTGATATCACACTAAAGCATGATGAACAGGTTATATCACACTAAAGCATGATGAACAGGTTATATCACACTAAATCATGATGAACAGGTTATATCACACTAAAGCATGATGAACAGGTTATATCACACTAAATCATGATGAACAGGTGATATCACACTAAAGCATGCTGAACAGGTTATATCACACTAAATCATGATGAACAGGTGATATCACACTAAAGCATGCTGAACAGGTTATATCACACTAAATCATGATGAACAGGTTATATCACACTAAATCATGATGAACAGGTGATATCACATTAAAGCATGACGAACAGGTTATATCACACTAAAGCATGATGAACAGGTTATATCACACTAAAGCATGATGAACAGGTTATATCACATTAAAGCATGACGAACAGGTTATATCACACTAAAGCATGATGAACAGGTTATATCACACTAAAGCATGATGAACAGGTTATATCACACTAAAGCATGATGAACAGGTTATATCACACTAAAGCATGATGAACAGGTTATATCACACTAAAGCATGCTGAACAGGTTATATAACACTAAAGCATGATGAACAGGTTATATCACACTAAAGCATGATGAACAGGTTATATAACACTAAATCATGATGAACAGGTTATATCACACTAAAGCATGCTGAACAGGTTATATAACACTAAAGCATGATGAACAGGTTATATCACACTAAAGCATGATGAACAGGTGATATCACACTAAAGCATGATGAACAGGTTATATCACACTAAAGCATGCTGAACAGGTTATATCACACTAAAGCATGATGAACAGGTTATATAACACTAAAGCATGATGAACAGGTTATATCACACTAAAGCATGCTGAACAGGTTATATAACACTAAAGCATGATGAACAGGTTATATCACACTAAATCATGATGAACAGGTTATATCACACTAAAGCATGACGAACAGGTTATATCACACTAAATCATGATGAACAGGTTATATCACATTAAAGCATGATGAACAGGTGATATCACACTAAAGCATGATGAACAGGTTATATCACACTAAAGCATGATGAACAGGTTATATCACACTAAATCATGATGAACAGGTTATATCACACTAAAGCATGATGAACAGGTTATATCACACTAAAGCATGATGAACAGGTTATATCACACTAAAGCATGCTGAACAGGTTATATAACACTAAAGCATGATGAACAGGTTATATCACACTAAAGCATGATGAACAGGTTATATAACACTAAATCATGATGAACAGGTTATATCACACTAAAGCATGATGAACAGGTTATATCACACTAAAGCATGCTGAACAGGTTATATAACACTAAAGCATGATGAACAGGTTATATCACACTAAAGCATGATGAACAGGTTATATCACACTAAAGCATGATGAACAGGTTATATCACACTAAAGCATGCTGAACAGGTTATATAACACTAAAGCATGATGAACAGGTTATATCACACTAAAGCATGATGAACAGGTTATATCACACTAAATCATGATGAACAGGTTATATCACACTAAAGCATGATGAACAGGTTATATCACACTAAAGCATGATGAACAGGTTATATCACACTAAAGCATGCTGAACAGGTTATATCACACTAAAGCATGATGAACAGGTTATATCACACTAAAGCATGCTGAACAGGTTATATAACACTAAAGCATGATGAACAGGTTATATCACACTAAAGCATGATGAACAGGTTATATAACACTAAATCATGATGAACAGGTTATATCACACTAAAGCATGCTGAACAGGTTATATAACACTAAAGCATGATGAACAGGTTATATCACACTAAAGCATGATGAACAGGTTATATCACACTAAATCATGATGAACAGGTTATATCACACTAAAGCATGATGAACAGGTTATATCACACTAAATCATGATGAACAGGTGATATCACACTAAAGCATGATGAACAGGTTATATCACACTAAATCATGATGAACAGGTGATATCACATTAAAGCATGACGAACAGGTTATATCACACTAAAGCATGATGAACAGGTTATATCACACTAAAGCATGCTGAACAGGTTATATAACACTAAAGCATGATGAACAGGTTATATCACACTAAAGCATGATGAACAGGTTATATAACACTAAATCATGATGAACAGGTTATATCACACTAAAGCATGCTGAACAGGTTATATAACACTAAAGAATGATGAACAGGTTATATCACACTAAAGCATGATGAACAGGTTATATCACACTAAAGCATGACGAACAGGTTATATCACACTAAAGCATGACGAACAGGTTATATCACACTAAAGCATGATGAACAGGTTATATCACACTAAAGCATGACGAACAGGTTATATCACACTAAAGCATGACGAACAGGTTATATCACACTAAAGCATGATGAACAGGTTATATCACACTAAAGCATGATGAACAGGTTATATAACACTAAAGCATGACGAACAGGTTATACCAGTCAATACCGGTCCCACAATGTTGCCTGTTTGTTGCCTAACCAGTATGATTTCCCTATAGGTTTAAAACCAAGCCAGTGAAAGATACCTCAATGCTGACACACCACAGGGATTTTCACACTACACCATTTTGTCTCTGACTACAGCAGCAGTGTAAACATGTACCGCGGCAGCTTTGCTGATAACAAATGGAGCAGATTGTCTCGAATGCTTACAGAGTCCGTTCTCAGTCTGGACAGCTCCTCCTCCCGCTCCTCGATGCAGCTCTTCAGTTCGTCGATCTGGGGAGGAAACAGGGAAAGTATGTCGTCTGTAGTCTTGTACAAGAAGCTTAAAGGGAAGAAGATGGGATTTAAAAGGACGGATTGGATGCTGAAAAAGAGAGAAGGTTTTTTTTGTTCATCGATTGGAAATGTGCATTTGACAGTGTGCGGGTACTGTCATAATGTTTTTAAAAGAATATGAATTATGACTCATAGCACGCTAACTTCAATCATCTCCAAACTGCACGCAGAAACATACAAATGGTATTCATGAGGACACCTGTCTCTGGGGAAGTAGAAAAAAGACCTACATCTCTAAATCTCTCATTATCCCTTTAAACATGAACACCCCATAACAGGGTTAGGGCCAATTTAAATTCAATCAATTGAAGATGTTAACTTTATTAGACCAGATGGCTGACAAAACAACCATGATGATGGCAATTAGACAAAGTTCTGTGTTTGTGGCCAAATCCTCTGAAGTTAATAGTGGCTGTTTAAACCACTCTGAACCATGGAATATAGTTAGAGTATGGATGGATTACAGTTAGAGTATGGATGGATTACATGGATTACAGTTAGAGTATGGATGGATTACAGTTAGAGTATGGATGGATTACATGGATTACAGTTAGAGTATGGATGGATTACAGTTAGAGTATGGATGGATTACAGTTAGAGTATGATAGATAAAAGCTTTGCTTTATCTTGGCCAGGTCGCAATTGTAAATGAGAACTTGTTCTCAACTTGCTTACCTGGTTAAATAAAGGTGAAATAAATAAATAAATAAATGGATGGATTACAGTTAGAGTATGGATGGATTACAGTTAGAGTATGGATGGATTACAGTTAGAGTATGGATGGATTACAGTTAGAGTATGGATGGATTACAGTTAGAGTATGGATGGATTACAGTTAGAGTATGGATGGATTACATGGATTACAGTTGATCCTGGCCCATAGACGACTTCCAGGGTAAGGAACCATCTGACTGACGATACGGTGTAAAAAAAAGTTAGCTATCCTTTAATTGAATTTACAAATCAATCATTGCAAATAGGGCATTAAATGGTCAAGGATTTCTTACTAAACTGAATCTGATAAGCTTTAGTAATTGTGTTTATGAGCCCAAGCGCTTCCCACATGCAACAAAGGGACAAGTGGGAAATGTCTGAAAACAGTCAAATGGCTGAATTGAGAAGCGATGAAAAGGATTAAATGATGTGTTTCGTGTCGTTTGTTTTGTTTTGTTACCATGACTACAAGTATCACTGAAATAATGCTCCTGTAGCATATATGTTAACACATATTGTTCAGATGTATTGTATCATATAAGGGACAAATATGTAATAAACATTTTAATACTAAATGTGTTACATATATATGAGCATATAAGTATTATGTATATATGCACATATATGTGGATATAAGGCAGAAATATTTGTCACATATATGAAAACGGCCCATTATTGTGTATCCCAACATATATTTTGTGTCACAATACCCCATAGTGTTAAACGTAATGATGTTTTTTAAAGTTTTTACCTATTAATAAAACATGAAAAGCTGAAATGCAGTGGTTTAAAGTATTTAAGTGAAAATACTTTAAAGTATTACTTAAGTAGTTTTTTTTGTGGTATCTGTACTTTACTTTACTATTTACATTTTTGACAACTTTTACTTTTACTTCACTACATTCCGAAAGAAAATAATGTACTTTTTACTCCATATATATCCCTATATCCCTAAGCCTGGTGAAGTTATTAATTACACTTTGGATGGTGTATCAAAACACCCAGTCACTACAAAGATACAAGCATCCTAACTCAGTTACCAGAGAGGTTAGAAACTGCTCAGGGCCAACCCACAGCTCTCTGCTTCCTCCCCCAACAGGATGGATAGCCTATTCTCATCAGAGAGGTTTTTGAAACCTTGAATAAGGGTTTAAAATTTGGGGAAATGACACTCTCTAATTGTTTTATATTTTTGACATTTTGTCAGGAAATGCAGCTCCGTCTCAGGTTCTGCTGTTGTGCAGTGGTTTCACAGCCTTTCCTCTACAGGGAGACAGGTTTTCCTGTGTCTAACCTTCTCAATGGCAAGGCTGTGATCACTGAGCCTGTACTTTCTCTCTCTCTCTCTCTCTCTCTCTCTCTCTCTCTCTCTCTCTCTCTCTCTCGCTCTCTCTCTCTCTCTCTCTCGGTGTGCATGCGTGTTTACATTCGTGCATGCATATGCATGTGTGATGGACTGTACCTGATGTTGGAAGACCTGTACTCGTGAGTGTCGGTCCTGTTCTCTCTGCTCCAGTTGGGAGTGCAGCAGCCGTAGTTCTCCCCTCAGCTGGCTCTTCTCTCCCTGTAGTCCATACAGAGACTCTACCAACCTGTGGAGCCCTGCCCCGGCACCAGGGACATCAGCACCACACTCACCTAAAGGCAGACAATACTCTAGGATTATGACAGACATCTTTGTCATTATACTCATTATCATCAGCAGCAGTATTATCATCATCATCATCACCACCATCATCAACATCATCACCAACATTAGCATCAACATCATCATCATCATCATCATCATCATCATCATCATCATCATCATCACCACCACCACCATCATCACCGTCATCATTATCAACATTATTATCACCACCATCATCACTATCACCACCATCATCATCACCACTATCGCCTCTATCCCTCACTATCACCACTATCACCACAATCATCATCACCACTATCACCATTACCACTATCACTCTTATCACCACTATTATCATCACCACCCTCATTATCAACATTATTATCACCACCATCATCACTATCACCACTATCATCATCATCACCACTATCACCACTATCACCACAATCATCATCACCACTATCACTCTTATCACCACTGTTATCATCACCACTATCACCACTATCATCATCACCACTATCACCATTACCACTATCACCCCAAATATCATTACCGCTATCACTGGCTATGTAGAGGGGGATGGGGGTCTACATAGCCAGAGGAGAGGGGGTGGGGGTCTACATAGCCAGAGAGGAGAGGGGGTGGGGTCTACATAGCCAGAGGAGAGGGGGGTGGGGGTCTACATAGCCAGAGGAGAGGGGGGTGGGGGTCTACATAGCCAGAGGAGAGGGGGTGGGGGTCTACATAGCCAGAGGAGAGGGGGTGGGGGTCTACATATCCAGAGGAGAGGGGGTGGGGGTCTACATAGCCAGAGGAGAGGGGGTGGGGGTCTACATAGCCAGAGGAGAGGGGGTGGGGGTCTACATATCCAGAGGAGAGGGGGTGGGGGTCTACATAGCCAGAGGAGAGGGGGTGGGGGTCTACATAGCCAGAGGAGAGGGGGTGGGTGTGTCTACATAGCCAGAGGAGAGGGGGTGGGGGTCTACATATCCAGAGGAGGGGGGGTGGGGGTCTACATAGCCAGAGGAGAGGGGGGTGGGGGTCTACATAGCCAGAGGAGAGGGGGTGGGGGTCTACATATCCAGAGGAGAGGGGGTGGGGGTCTACATAGCCAGAGGAGAGGGGGTGGGGGTCTACATAGCCAGAGGAGAGGGGGTGGGGGTCTACATATCCAGAGGAGAGGGGGTGGGGGTCTACATAGCCAGAGGAGAGGGGGGTGGGGGTCTACATAGCCAGAGGAGAGGGGGTGGGGGTCTACATATCCAGAGGAGAGGGGGTGGGGGTCTACATAGCCAGAGGAGAGGGGGTGGGGGTCTACATAGCCAGAGGAGAGGGGGTGGGGGTCTACATAGCCAGAGGAGAGGGGGTGGGGGTCTACATAGCCAGAGGAGAGAGGGGGTCTACATAGCCAGAGGAGAGGGGGTGGGGGTCTACATAGCCAGAGGAGAGGGGGGTGGGGGTCTACATAGCCAGAGGAGAGGGGGTCTACATAGCCAGAGGAGAGGGGGGTGGGGGTCTACATAGCCAGAGGAGAGGGGGGTCTACATAGCCAGAGGAGAGGGGGGGTGGGGTCTACATAGCCAGAGGAGAGGGGGGTCTACATAGCCAGAGGAGAGGGGGTGGGGGTCTACATAGCCAGAGGAGAGGGGGGTCTACATAGCCAGAGGAGAGGGGGTGGGGGTCTACATAGCCAGAGGAGAGGGGGGTCTACATAGCCAGAGGAGATGGGGGTGGGGGTCTACATAGCCAGAGGAGAGGGGGTGGGGGTCTACATAGCCAGAGGAGATGGGGGGTGGGGGTCTACATAGCCAGAGGAGGGGGGTGGGGGTCTACATAGCCAGAGGAGAGGGGGTGGGGGTCTACATAGCCAGAGGAGATGGGGGTGGGGATCTACATAGCCAGAGGAGAGGGGGGTGGGGGTCTACATAGCCAGAGGAGATGGGGGTGGGGGTCTACATAGCCAGAGGAGATGGGGGGTGGGGTCTACATAGCCAGAGGAGATGCTGGATGTTTAACTCAAGGGCAGATGCAGACACGTGATCCTGGGAAAATGTGATGGGGGGAATACAGGCTTTAATGTTTTCCACTCGGGTGGAAGTAATGGCATCAGCCTGCTAGTTAAACCTGCCTTTTACCTCACATGCTAAATGAAGTTTGGGTCCATATTAAATGACCCATGTTAAATGTCTCAAAGAGCAGACTATTTAACAATGTCTAAGTAGAGTAAAGCAACATGATCACAGGGAGAGTTTAGACACTGTGTTGTAGACGAGCTACATGATAAACAACTAACGATAAGAGAAATGTGGAATGTGTTTCAGCTTTACACAACATGCACATTTATAACATCCTGGAGAGTCTTTGGGTATGAATGACGGGTGATTGTGGAGAATCTCCCAACTCACACACCGTGTAAATCATCATCGGAACACATCTCATTAGAAGGGCTAGAACACCGTCTACAAAAACAAACAGCAACGCAGGAGAACAGAACAACACACTACAGTAGCTGTTGTTGACATCCCTTCAGAGAGGCAGAGCGCCCAATTGTCATACCTGTCATAAAAGTAAAGATAACTTCATAGAAAATGACTCTAGTAAAAGTGAAAGTCACCCAGTAAAATACTACTTGAGTAAAAGTCTAAAAGTATTTGGTTTTAAATATAGTTAAG
>NW_027038632.1:0-25000 GCF_034236695.1 Oncorhynchus nerka
TGCGTACTTCGTTCAGTTACGTATTGCTTAGTTTATCTTTATATCCAGGTAGTTTATATCTAGGTAGTTTATCTTTACATCTAGGTAGTTTATATCTAGGTAGTTTATCTTTACATCTAGGTAGTTTATATCTAGGTAGTTTATATCTAGGTAGTTTATCTTTATATCTAGGTAGTTTATCTTTATATCTAGGTAGTTTATCATTATATCCAGGTAGTTTATCATTATATCTAGGTAGTTTATCATTATATCCAGGTAGTTTATATCTAGGTAGTTTATCTTTACATCCAGGTAGTTTATCTTTATATCTAGGTAGTTTATCTTTATATCTAGGTAGTTTATCTTTATATCTAGGTAGTTTATCTTTACATCCAGGTAGTTTATCTTTATATCTAGGTAGTTTATCTTTATATCCAGGTAGTTTATATCTAGGTAGTTTATCATTATATCTAAGTAGTGTATCTTTATATCTAGGTAGTTTATCATTATATCTAGGTAGTTTATCTTTATATCTAGGTAGTTTATATCCAGGTAGTTTATCTTTACATCCAGGTAGTTTATCTTTATATCTAAGTAGTGTATTTTTATATATAGGTAGTTTATATCTAGGTAGTTTATCTTTATATCTAGGTAGTTTATCTTCATATCTAGGTAGTTTATATCCAGGTAGTTTATCTTTATATCAGGTAGTTTATCTTTATATCTAGATAGGTAGTTTATCTTTATATCTAGGTAGTTTATCTTTATATCTAGGTGTATTTTTATATATAGTAGTTTATATCTAGGTAGTTTATCTTTATATCTAGGTAGTTTATCTTCATATCAGGTAGTTTATCTTTATATCTAGGTAGTTTATCTTTATATCCAGGTAGTTTATCTTTATATCAGGTAGTTTATCTTTATATCAGGTAGTTTATCTTTATATCAGGTAGTTTATCTTTATATCTAGGTAGTTTATATATCTAGGTAGTTTATATCCAGGTAGTTTATATCAGGTAGTTATCTTTATATCTGGGTGGTTTATCTTTATATCTGGGTAGTTTATATCTAGGTAGTTTATCTTTATGTCTAGGTAGTTTATCTTTATATCCAGGTAGTTTATATCTAGGTAGTTTATCTTTACATCTAGGTAGTTTTATATCTAGGTAGTTTATCTTTACATCTAGGTAGTTTATATCTAGGTAGTTTATATCTAGGTAGTTTATCTTTATATCTAGGTAGTTTATCTTTATATCTTAGGTAGTTTATCATTATGTCCAGGTAGTTATCATTATATCTAGGTAGTTTATCATTATATCCAGGTAGTTTATATCTAGGTAGTTTATCTTTATATCTAGGTAGTTTATATCTAGGTAGTTTATATCTAGGTAGTTTATCTTTATATCTAGGTAGTTTATCTTTATATCAGGTAGTTTATCTTTATATCCAGGTAGTTTATATCTAGGTAGTTTATCATTATATCCAGGTAGTTTATCATTATATCCAGGTAGTTTATCTTCATATATCCAGGTAGTTTATCTTTATATCCAGGTAGTTTATCAATTTATCCAGGTAGTTTATATCTAGGTAGTTTATCTTTATATCCAGGTAGTTTATCTTTATATCTAGGTAGTTTATCTTTATATCCAGGTAGTTTATCTTCATATGTAGGTAGTTTATATCTAGGTAGTTTATCTTTATATCTAGGTAGTTTATCTTTATATCCAGGTAGTTTATCTTCATATGTAGGTAGTTTTATATCTAGGTAGTTTATCTTTATATCCAGGTAGTTTATCTTCATATGTAGGTAGTTTATATCTAGGTAGTTTATCTTTATATCAGGTAGTTTATCTTTATATCTAGGTAGTTTATCTTTATATCAGGTAGTTTATCTTTATATCTAGGTAGTTTATATCTAGGTAGTTTATCTTTATATCTTAGGTAGTTTATATCTAGGTAGTTTATCTTTATATCTAGGTAGTTTATCTTTATATCTAGGTAGTTTATCTTTATATCCAGGTAGTTTATCTTTATATCTAGGTAGTTTATCTTTTATATCTAGGTAGTTTATCTTTATATCCAGGTAGTTTATCTTTATATCTAGGTAGTTTATCTTTATATCTAGGTAGTTTATCTTTATATCTAGGTAGTTTATCTTTATATCCTGGTAGTTTATCTTTATATCTAGGTAGTTTATCTTTATATCTAGGTAGTTTATCTTTATATCAGGTAGTTTATCTTTATATCTAGGTAGTTTATATCCAGGTAGTTTATATCTAGGTAGTTTATCTTTATATCTAGGTAGTTTATATCTAGGTAGTTTATCTTTATATCTAGGTAGTTTATATCTAGGTAGTTTTATCTTCATATCAGTTAGTTTATCTTCATATGTAGGTAGTTTCTAACAAGTTGTTTCTCTTCATAGAGAATAAGATGATGCCTTTGGCTTGTTTCCAGTAGTAGAAGTAGTGAATGTCATTACATTTTATGCAGTTTCCAACCCTGTAGCCTCGTAAAGAGGTTGTAGTAATGATTTATACTGAAAACATGATGCCGTGTGTTGTATCTCAACTCCATGGTTTGTCTCTCAGTGGACCCCCAGTGACATCCTGTATGGAGGGTTGTACCTACCCATGTTCCTGTCTCCAACACCAGCCCAGGGTGCACTGCTCTACGCCTCTGCAGACCAACCCCTGGAAATCACTGTCAGAGCACAGGCTACCCAGTCCACGTAAGAGAAAGGAAACATGGAAACACTTAGCCGATAGGTAGAGACTAAAATCAGGGTTTTAAATGCAATAGTTGGACCAACAGGTGTGTCAGCGGGTTGTTGCTCTTCCCTACAATCAGATTTTAAAAAACAGATACAAATACACCTTATGGAACAGCGGGGACTGTGAAGCAACACATTGGCACAGACACACGCATACACACACACACACACACACACACACACACACACACACACACACACACACACACACACACACACACACACGATAACATACCCACTATACATACACATGGACTGTAAAGCCTTGGCAGCAGCTAATGGGGATCCATAATGAACACAAATACAAATATACAGTCAATACATAAACTGATCTGACATCTAGAGTCAATACATAAACTGATCTGATATCTACAGTCAATACATAAACTGATCTGACATCTACAGTCAATACATAAACTGATCTGACATCAACAGTCAATACATAAACTGATCTGACATCTACAGTCAATACATAAACTGATCTGGCATCTACAGTCAATACATAAACTGATCTGACATCTACAGTCAATACATAAACTGATCTGACATCTACAGTCAATACATAAACTGATCTGGCATCTACAGTCAATACATAAACTGATATGGTTCCTGATCTGACATCTATAGTCAATCCATAAACTGATCTGGCATCTACAGTCAATACATAAACTGATCTGACATCTACAGTCAATACATAAATTGATCTGACATCTACAGTCAATACATAAACTGATCTGACATCAACAGTCAATACATAAACTGATCTGACATCTACAGTCAATACATAAACTGATCTGACATCTACAGTCAATACATAAACTGATCTGACATCTACAGTCAATACATAAACTGATCTGACATCTACAGTCAATACATAAACTGATCTGGCATCTACAGTCAATACATAAACTGATCTGACATCTACAGTCAATACATAAACTGATATGGTTCCTGATCTGACATCTACAGTCAATACATAAACTGATATGACATCTACAGTCAATACATAAACTGATCTGGCATCTACAGTCAATACATAAACTGATCTGACATCTACAGTCAATACATAAATTGATCTGACATCTACAGTCAATAGATGAACTGATCTGACATCTACAGTCAATACATAAATTGATCTGACATCTACAGTCAATACATAAACTGATGTGACATCTACAGTCAATACATAAACTGATCTGACATCAACAGTCAATACAGTCAATACATAAACTGATCTGGCATCGACAGTCAATGCATAAACTGATCTGACATCGACAGTCAATACATAAACTGATCTGGCATCTACAGTCAATACATAAACTGATCTGACATCTACAGTCAATACAGTCAATACATAAACTGATCTGACATCTACAGTCAATACATAAACTGATCTGACATCTACAGTCAATACATAAACTGATCTGACATCTATAGTCAATCCATAAACTGATCTGGCATCTACAGTCAATACATAAACTGATCTGACATCTACAGTCAATACATAAATTGATCTGACATCTACAGTCAATAGATAAACTGATCTGACATCTACAGTCAATACATAAATTGATCTGACATCTACAGTCAATACATAAACTGATGTGACATCTACAGTCAATACATAAACTGATCTGACATCAACAGTCAATACAGTCAATACATAAACTGATCTGGCATCGACAGTCAATACATAAACTGATCTGACATCTACAGTCAATACATAAACTGATCTGGCATCTACAGTCAATACATAAACTGATATGGTTCCTGATCTGACATCTACAGTCAATACATAAACTGATATGACATCTACAGTCAATACATAAACTGATCTGACATCTACCGTCAATACATAAACTGATCTGACATCTACAGTCAATACATAAACTGATCTGACATCAACAGTCAATACATAAACTGATCTGACATCTACAGTCAATACATAAACTGATCTGGCATCTACAGTCAATACATAAACTGATATGGTTCCTGATCTGACATCTATAGTCAATCCATAAACTGATCTGGCATCTACAGTCAATACATAAACTGATCTGACATCTATCACATAAATTGATCTGACATCTACAGTCAATACATAAACTGATCTGACATCAACAGTCAATACATAAACTGATCTGACATCTGAGTCAATACATAAACTGATCTGACATCTACAGTCAATACATAAACTGATCTGACATCTACAGTCAATACATAAACTGATCTGACATCTACAGTCAATACATAAACTGATCTGGCATCTACAGTCAATACATAAACTGATCTGACATCTACAGTCAATACATAAACTGATATGGTTCCTGATCTGACATCTACAGTCAATACATAAACTGATATGACATCTACAGTCAATACATAAACTGATCTGGCATCTACAGTCAATACATAAACTGATCTGACATCTACAGTCAATACATAAATTGATCACATCTACAGTCAATAGATGAACTGATCTGACATCTACAGTCAATACATAAATTGATCTGACATCTAAGTCAATACATAAACTGATGTGACATCTACAGTTACATAAACTGATCTGACATCAACAGTCAATACAGTCAATACATAAACTGATCTGGCATCGACAGTCAATACATAAACTGATCTGACATCGACGGTCAATACATAAACTGATCTGGCATCTACAGTCAATACATAAATTGATCTGACATCTACAGTCAATACAGTCAATACATAAACTGATCTGACATCTACAGTCAATACATAAACTGATCTGACATCTACAGTCAATACATAAACTGATCTGACATCTATCAGTCAATCCATAAACTGATCTGGCATCTACAGTCAATACATAAACTGATCTGACATCAACAGTCAATACATAAATTGATCTGACATCTACAGTCAATAGATAAACTGATCTGACATCTACAGTCAATACATAAATTGATCTGACATCTACAGTCAATACATAAACTGATGTGACATCTACAGTCAATACATAAACTGATCTGACATCAACAGTCAATACAGTCAATACATAAACTGATCTGGCATCGACAGTCAATACATAAACTGATCTGACATCTACAGTCAATACATAAACTGATCTGGCATCTACAGTCAACATAAACTGATCTGACATCTACAGTCAATACATAAACTGATCTGACATCAACAGTCAATACAGTCAATACATAAACTGATCTGACATCTACAGTCAATACATAAACTGATGTCAACTTTATTCAAGACTCTTTTAGCTTCAACATTTAACACATTCCATTTCAATACAGGACTTTTTATTTGTTTGATTCATATTTTGAAGTGATGCAGTTCTGTCCTTGATCTTTTCTTGTCTATTAATGTTACGTGTAATGTCATGTTGTATGTTTTGACCCCAGGAAGAGTAGCTGCTGCTTAAGCTAATGGGGTTCATAATGAAACATAATAATAATAATATAATAAATATATAATAAATATAAATAATGACATTGTATTGTTTTCTCCCTGTGTGTTTCAGGGGTTTCAGAGCTGTTGGTGAGTGGACCTTCCAGTATCACAGAGAACACCACTGTCCCAGGAGAGTACCTTCTAAGATGGACGCCCACTGAGGATGAGGAGGAGGGTACTATCCTGTGTGCTTCATCGCTCAGGGGAGTGAACGACAGGTCAGTCTGCTGCCACTTCAACTGGAAACGTATAGCACAACATAATGACTTACCTGATTAAATAAAAGGCACAAAATAAACTAGCATAATGCATCATTTCTGTAGGCTACTATCAAGACGATCAGTTGAATGTACATTTAGACACATTTTGGTAGAATCCATTCAGTTGTGCAACTGACTAGGTTTTAACCTGCCTTTCCTTCAATGGGATGTGGTTTGTTTGGTTTTAACATGTTTCATTCACTTCTCTGGGATATGTGGGACGGTATCGTCTTCGCCAGTAAAATCAAACATAGTATTGTAGTAAGTATTATACACCATTTTAAAGATCAACTTCTCGTTAATCCAGCCACAGTGTCTGATTTCAAAAAAGTGTTATGGTAAAAGCATGCAATTACGTTAGGTCAGCGCATAGCCACAGAAAAACATACAGCCATTTTCCAACCAAGGAGAGATGTCACAAAACTCAGAAATAGCATTATAAATATTCACTTACCTTTGATGATCTTCATCAGAATGCACTCCCAGGAATCCCAATTCCACAATAAATGTTTTGTTCGATAAAGTCCATCCTTTATGTCAAAATACCTCCTTTTTTGTTCACGCGTTTAGTACAGTAATCCAAAATGCACCAGGCGAGAGCACTAGGTCCAGGTGAAAAGTCCAAAAGTTCCATTACAGTTCGTAGAAACATGTCAAACGATGTATAGAATCAATCTTTAGGATGTTTTTGTCATAAATGCAACCGGACAATTCCTTTGTCTTTAGAAATGAAAGGGAATGCAGTTCGGCTCTCATGGCTTAGCTCAAGGCATTCTGCCCTTAGTCAAACAGCTCTTATTCGCTCCCCCTCACAGTATAAGCCTGAAACAAGGCTCTAAAGACTGTTGACATCTAGTGGAAGCCGTGGGAAGTGCAATATGACCCCATAGACACTGTATATTCGAAAGGCAATGATTGAAAAACTACAAACCTCAGATTTCCCACTTCCTGGTTGGATTTTTTCCTCAGGTGTTTGCCTGCCATTTGAGTTCTGTTATACTCAAACAATTTTAGAAACTTCAGAGTGTTTGCTATCCACATCTACTAATTATATGCATATTCTAGCTTTTTGGCCTGAGTGGCAGGCAGTTTACTCTAGGCACCTTATTCATCCAAGCTACTCAATACTGCCCCCCAGTCCAATGGAATGTGGTTTGTGTAGCTTTGACTTATTTTTTTAAACCAATGGAATGTGGTTTGTTGGGTTTGTAATGTTTTATAAAATGGTCTTTCACAAAGATCTGAACAGTTGTTCTGTTGATCTTCTCAGTTCCATGTATCACTCTGAGCTGCGCTGTCTGATCGTCAGGGTTGGAAACACAAGTGGTGGGTACAGTTTCACTACAGCATGAGGTTAATGATCCCCTTTCTGGTGTTCTGCTAGTCTCACTGTTACTTACAGATGCTAGTTGAAATGCATGTTTGAGACAATTAGCAACCAATCAACACATCTCTGTCTGTCTGTTTGTCTGTCTTTGTGCTACAGCCATCAGAACCACAGAGGAACCAACACCCTCCCCTCCTCTGACAATAAACCTCACAACCACAGAGGAACCAACACCCTCCCCTCCTCTGACAATAAACCTCACAACCACAGAGGAACCAACAACCTCTCCTCCTCTAACAACAAACCTCACGACCACACAGATTGCACCTGCACTTCCAAATACCACCCAAACAACTACTGAACTCACAACCACACCCACAAATGTCAGTACGTCGCTCCCACAACTACCACAGCTCCCACAACTACCACAGCACCCACAACTTTAAGTACACCCAACCACCCGTCTCACAACCCATATTGTGGACGGTACAACAACGAGCAGTGGGCCTAGTAAGTACAAAATTAACTTTAGTTCAAATTTTAACGAATGATTTGTGTATGTGTGTTGTAATAATGTGGACTGGCTGTGTTTCCACAGGATACGTTGCTGTACTGAGGATAAAACTGTCCTCTCTGAACCCACTGACAGATGATTACATCAGAAACGTGGTTTTACAACAGGTCAGTGTCAGGTCAGACAGGTTTCTCCTCGGCTCTACCTGATAATCACTGTGTGTGTTGTGTTTCCAGCTCCGTGAGGAACTGATCAGACAGGTTTCTCCTCGGCTCTACCTGATAATCACTGTGTGTGTTGTGTTTCCAGCTCCGTGAGGAACTGATCAGACAGGTTTTTCCTCGGCTCTACCTGATAATCACTGTGTGTGTTGTGTTTCCAGCTCCGCGAGGAACTGATCAGACAGGTTTCTCCTCGGCTCTACCTGATAATCACTGTGTGTGTTGTGTTTCGAGCTCCGCGAGGAACTGATCAGACAGGTTTCTCCTCGGCTCTACCTGATAATCACTGTGTGTGTTGTGTTTCCAGCTCCGCGAGGAACTGATCAGACAGGCTTCTCCTCGGCTCTACCTGATAATCACTGTGTGTTGTGTTTTCAGCTCCGCGAGGAACTGATCAGACAGGTTTCTCCTCGGCTCTACCTGATAATCACTGTGTGTGTGTTTCCAGCTCCGCGAGGAACTGATCAGACAGGTATCTCCTCGGCTCTACCTGATAATCACTGTGTGTGTTGTGTTTCCAGCTCCGCGAGGAACTGATCAGACAGGTTTTCTCCCTCGGCTCTACCTGATAATCACTGTGTGTTTTGTTTCCAGCTCCGCATGAGAACTGATCAAACAGGTTTCTCCTCGGCTCTACCTGATAATCACTGTGTGTGTTGTGTTTCCAGCTCCGCGAGGAAACTGATCAGACAGGTTTCTCCTCGCTCTACCTGATAATCACTGTGTGTTTGTGTTTCCAGCTCCGCGAGGAACTGATCAGACAGGTCTCTCCTCGGCTCTACCTGATAATCACTGTGTGTGTTGTGTTTCCAGCTCCGCGAGGAACTGATCAGACAGGTTTCTCCTCGGCTCTACCTGATAATCACTGTGTGTGTTGTGTTTCCAGCTCCGCGAGGAACTGATCAGACAGGTTTCTCCTCGGCTCTACCTGATAATCACTGTGTGTGTTGTGTTTCCAGCTCCGCGAGGAACTGATCAGACAGGTTTCTCCTCGGCTCTACCTGATAATCACTGTGTGTGTTGTGTTTCCAGCTCCGCGAGAACTGATCAGACAGGTTTCTCCTCGGCTCTACCTGATAATCACTGTGTGTGTTGTGTTTCCAGCTCCGCGAGGAACTGATCAGACAGGTTTCTCCTCGGCTCTACCTGATAATCACTGTGTGTGTTGTGTTTCCAGCTCCGCGAGGAACTGATCAGACAGGTTTCTCCTCGGCTCTACCTGATAATCACTGTGTGTGTTGTGTTTCCAGCTCCGCGAGGAACTGATCAGACAGGTTTCTCCTCGGCTCTACCTGATAATCACTGTGTGTGTTGTGTTTCCAGCTCCGCGAGGAACTGATCAGACAGGTTTCTCCTCGGCTCTACCTGATAATCACTGTGTGTGTTGTGTTTCCAGCTCCGCGAGGAACTGATCAGACAGGTTTCTCCTCGGCTCTACCTGATAATCACTGTGTGTGTTGTGTTTCCAGCTCCGCGAGAACTGATCAGACAGGTTTCTCCTCGGCTCTACCTGATAATCACTGTGTGTGTTGTGTTTCCAGCTCCGCGAGGAACTGATCAGACAGGTTTCTCCTCGGCTCTACCTGATAATCACTGTGTGTGTTGTGTTTCCAGCTCCGCGAGGAACTGATCAGACAGGTTTCTCCGGCTCTACCTGATAATCACTGTGTGTGTTGTGTTTCCAGCTCCGCGAGGAACTGATCAGACAAGGGCTGCCAGGGGACTTCGCGCTACGCCTGAGCCACTCATGGGATCAGTTCCTGAGGGAGGAACAGGAATTCATTCTTCACTCCTACTTGTCTTGTCTTCCTGGTTCTGATTCTGCAGAAAGTTCTTCTGAAGAAGAAGTGGTTCCTTATAATGACAGAATATGGTTGATTTGTACTAATCTCTTGAAGAAGAAGTGGTTGAATGACTGTAAATGTTTTTATGTCTAGAAGAAGAAATAGAACATAAATATGATTGGTAACAGAGTTAGACTGGGGTTCTTTCCTGTTTGGTAATGTACAGAGGTAGACTGGGGTTCTTTCCTGTTTGGTAATGTACAGAGGTAGACTGGGGTTCTTTCCTGTTTGGTAATGTACAGAGGTAGACTGGGGTTCTTTCCTGTTTGGTAATGTACAGAGGTAGACTGAGTTCTTTCCTGTTTGGTAATGTACAGAGGTAGACTGAGGTTCTTTCCTGTTTGGTAATGTACAGAGGTAGACTGAGGTTCTTTCCTGTTTGGTAACGTACAGAGGTAGACTGGGGTTCTTTCCTGTTTGGTAATGTACAGAGGTAGACTGGGGTTCTTTCCTGTTTGGTAATGTACAGAGGTAGACTGGGGTTCTTTCCTGTTTGGTAATGTACAGAGGTAGACTGAGGGTCTTTACTGTGTCAAGAATAGTTGGTTGAGGCTCCGTTTTCTGTGACATTTTAGTGACAGAGGACACAGGTAGGGGGAACCCACTTGTAAACACCCACACACACACTCAGGAAGACGTTTCACTTTCACTCACACATGGAGCATAAAGAAGAATGAACAATGAGGTTGAATTGACATTGTGAAAGAGAAGAAATGAATTGACTGACTAAAGAGAAGAAGAAATTAATTGACATTGACTAAAGAGAAGAAGAAATGAATTGACACTGACGAAAGAGAAGAAGAAATGAATTGACATTGACTAAAGAGAAGAAGAAATGAATTGACATTGACTAAAGAGAAGAAGAAATGAATTGACACTGACGAAAGAGAAGAAGAAATGAATTGACACTGACTAAAGAGAAGAAGAAATGAATTGACATTGACGAAAGAGAAGAAGAAATGAATTGACATTGACTAAAGAGAAGAAATGAATTGACACTGACGAAAGAGAAGAAGAAATGAATTGACATTGACTAAAGAGAAGAAGAAATGAATTGACATTGACTAAAGAGAAGAAGAAATGAATTGGGAATTGATTGAAATCCTAATTAAAGGTTAAACATATTAAATGTTAAAGGTTGAAAACATTGGGAGATATTAAAGGTGTTAAAATAATGCAGGTGAGGAGAGTTATAATGTAGTTTTAAGTTGTGAATCATATAGACTGTGTTTCATTCTGCTTATTAGAGGACAACGCCTTAGGAGGTTGATAACGAGACATTATAATGGTCAAATGTTATCATGTTTAAAATATTGAATTATTAAGATATAACTGGAGTAATAAATTAGGTTGTAGTAAGATTAGAATTGAGTAAAGGTAGTTTGAAAAATGTATGTTTGTTCTAGAACATTCTAGGAGGAATCCTTAAGGTTACCTCATTGATAGAAGTGTTCTAGAACATTCTAGGAGGAATCCTTTAGGTTACCTCATTGGTAGAAGTGTTCTAGAACATTCTAGGAGGAATCCTTTAGGTTACCTCATTGGTAGAAGTGTTCTAGAACATTCTAGGAGGAATCCTTTAGGTTACCTCATTGGTAGAAGTGTTCTAGTAGCTGTTAGTTTTTTAGACACCAACTGAGGAACTGAGCATCCCGAGGGGGGAGACAAAAATCTGTTTATAAGTTGTAGAAGGTAAGAACATATTTTTCTTGTTAATAAATACAGTGCTTCTCATGAAATTGTGAAAAAATATATATAATATTGGTACACCCTAATAAGGGTTTAGTTAAGGGTTTAGTTAAGGGCGCTCAATTTAATCCAAGGAAATGTTTTGCTTATCATCGATTGGTGATATTGATTTGTGATTGGTTGATCGAGGGTTTTTTATGCCTGTTTCTGTCATTTTGAATAAACTTGCTTTATTGTTCTGAAACCCTGCGTCATCAAAGAGTCATACAAGCACATGTCGTTTTACTCCAGGTTTCTGAAACAGATTGGATTAATTAAGGATTCATAGCATCTGGTTAAATAGTCTATCGGGAACCTGAATTGCTGGTAGGAAGGAACCTGAGACCCAACTAATGGTACTGAGTGCATTGGTAGGAGTCGATTGAGGGGTGATTCTGGGCTAAACCAACCCAGGAGAGAGTATCCACTCATAGTGTCCTAAGGTCGACTATTTGGCCTGGACGATCCTGAAAAGAGGCGGATTCTCAACCAGCTTCATGATGTAGTCACCTGGAACGCATTTCAATTTACAGGTGTGCCTTGTTAAAAGTTCATTTGTGGAATTTATTTTCATGAGCCAATCAGTTGTGTTGTGACATGGTCGGGGTGGTATACAGAAGATAGCCCTATTTGCTAAAAAGACCTAGTCAATATTATGGCAAGAACAGCTCAAATAAGCAGAGAGAAAACGACAGTCCATTATTAAATTTAAGACATGAAGGGTCAGTCAATCCGGAAAATGTCAGAACTTTGAAAGTTTCTTCAAGTGCATTCACAAAAACCATCAAAGCGCTATAATGAAACCACAGGAAAGGAAGGCCCAGAGTTACCTCTGCTGCAGAGGATAAGTTCAGTAGAGTTACCAGCCTCAGATTGCAGCCCAAATAAATGCTTCAAAGAGTTCAAGTAACAGACACACCTCAACATCAACTGTTCAGAGGGGAGACTGTGTGAATCAGGCCTTCATGGTTGAATTACTGCAAAAAGAAACCACTACTAAAGGACACCAATAATAAGAAGAGACTTGCTTGGGCCAAGAAACACGAGCAATGGACTTTAGACTGGTGGAAATCTGTCTAAAAATGAGTCCAAATGTGAGATTTTGGTTCCAACCGCCGTGTCTTTGTGAGACGCAGAGTAGGTGAACGGATGATCTCCACATGTTCCCACTGTGAGGCATGGAGGAGGAGGTGTGATGGTGTGGGGGTGTAGGCTGGTGACACTGTCTGTGATGTATTTACAATTCAAGACTTAACCAGCATGACTACCACAGCATTCTGCAGCGATACACCAACCCATCTGGTTTGGGCTTAGTAGGACTATCATTTGTTTTTCAACAGGACCATTTTTTTATTTAACCTTTAATTTAACCTTAATTTAACTAGGCAAGTTAGTTAAGAAATAATCAAATTTTCAATGATGGCCTAGAAACAGTGGGTTAACTGCCTTGTTCAGGGGAAGAACTTTTTTATCTTTTATTCTTGTCAGCTCAGGGATTTGATCTTGCAACCTTTCGGTTGCTAGTCCAACACTCTAACCACTAGGCTACCCTGTCACCTCTACACTCTAACCACTAGGCTGCCCTGCCACCTCTACCTCTAACCCACTAGGCTACCCTGCCACCTCTACACTCTAACCACTAGGCTACACTGCCTCCTCTACCTCTAACCACTAGGCTACCCTGCCGCCTCTACACTCTAACCACTAGGCTACCTACCGCCTCTACACTCTAACCACTAGGCTACCCTACCGCCTCTACACTCTAACCACTAGGCTACCTGCCACCTCTACACTCTAACCACTAGGCTACCGCCTCCACACTCTAACCACTAGGCTACCTGCCACCTCCACACTCTAACCACTAGGCTACCCTGCCACCTCTACACTCCCTAACCACTAGGCTACCCTGCCACCTCTACACTCTAACCACTAGGCTACCCTGCCACCTCTACACTCTAACCACTAGGCTACCCTGGCTCCATGTCACGTCCTGACCTTAGTTCCTTTTTTTACGTGTCTATTTTAGGTTGGTCAGGGGCTGGGCATTCTGTTTTGTTCTATGTTTGTATTTCAATGTGTTTGGCCTGGTATGGTTCCCAATCAGAGGCAGCTGTCAATCGTTGTCTCCTGATTGAGAACCATGCTTAACAGCCAGGTTTTCCCCATTTCGGTTGTGGGTGATAGTTTTCTGTGTCTGTGTTTTCCCACAGAACTGTTTTCGTTTTCAGTTTGTGTAGTGTTTAGTTTTGACAAAAAATATGACGAACACTGACAACGCTGCGTCTTGGTCCGATCCTTCCTACTTCTCCTCCTCAGAAGAGGACGAAAACCGTTACAGAATCACCCACCAAGAAAGGACCAAGCAGTGTGGTAACCAGGAGCAGAGGGTTCTGGACTCCTGGACATGGGAGGAGATTTTGGACGGTAAGGGACCCTAGGCACAGGCTGGGGAATATGGCCGCCTCAGGGAAGAGCTGGAGGCAGCTAAAGCCGAGAGGCGATATGAGGAGTTAGCATGGCAGCGCAACAGTGACGAGAGGCAGACCCAAACATTTCTTAGGGGGGGTGGCACACGGGGAGTGTGGCTAAGCCAGGTAGAAGACCTGAGCCAACTCCCCGTGCTTACCGTGGAGAGAGGTTGACCGGGAAGGCACCATGTTATGCGGTGAGGCGCACGGTGTCCCCCAGTGACACGCATAGCCGGTGCACTACACCGCAGCTCCTTGTATCAGCCGGGCTGAGTGGGCATCGAGCCAGGAGGGATGAAGCCGCTCAGCGCATCCGGTCTCCAGTGCGTCTCCTCGGCCCGGTTATATGCACCAGCCCTACGCACGTGTCCTCGGTTCGCCAGCACAGCCCAGTGCGGTCTGTTCCACCACCCGCACTGGCCGGGCTACAGGAGGTATCCAGCCAGGACAGGTTGTGCAGGCTCGTTGCACGAGACCTCCAGTGCACCTCCACAGTCCGGTCCATCCGGTGCCTCCTCCACGCACCAGGCCTCCTGTGGCAGCCAAACGCACCAGGCTGTCTCTCTCCGTCTCCTCCCTCCAGGTGCTCCCGCCTGTCCAGCTTCCAGAGCCTCCTCCAGTCAGGAGTTGCCAGAGTCACCCATCACTCCGGTGCTGCCAGAGTCACCCTTCACTCCGGTGCTGTCAGAGTCACCCTTCACTCCGGAGCTGTCAGAGTCACCCTTCACTCCCGGTGCCAGAGTCACCCTTCACTCCGGTGCTGCCGAGTCACCCTTCACTCCAGTGCTGCCAGAGTCACCCTTCACTCCGGTGCTGCCAGAGTCACCCTTCACTCCGGTGCTGCCAGAGTCACCCTTCACTCCGGTGCTGCCAGAGTTACCCTTCACTCCGTGCTGCCAGAGTCACCCTTCACTCCGGTGCTGCCAGAGTCACCCTTCACTCCGGTGCTGCCAGAGTCACCCTTCACTCCGGTGCTGTAAGTCACCCTTCACTCCGGTGCTGTCAGAGTCACCCTTCACTCCGGTGCTGCCAGAGTCACCCTTCACTCCGGTGCTGTCAAGTCGCCCTTCCCGGTGCTGTCAGAGTCACCCTTCTCCGGTGCTGCCAAGTCACCTTCACTCCCGGTACTGCCAGAGTCACCCTTCACTCCGGTGCTGCCAGAGTCACCCTTCACTCCGGTGCTGCCAGAGTCACCCTTCACTCCGGTGCTGCCAGAGTCACCCTTCACTCCGTGCTGCCAGAGTCACCCCTTCACTCCGGTGCTGCTTTATGATGTACTACAACCCATGGCAGGATTAGACAGATAGGTATACAGATAAGAGTTCATTGGGTCCCAGCCCATGTGGGGTGGAGGGGAATGAGGCAGTTGACGACTGGCTTAACAAGCACTTAGTAGATGTTGTAGTTTAAAAGAGCAAGGCAGAGGCAAAAAGCCTGATATAGACAGTGATGGTGTAGAGATGACAGGAGCAGGTTAAAAGCCTGATATAGACAGTGATGGTGTAGAGATGACAGGAGCAGGTTAAAAGCCTGATATAGACAGTGATGGTGTAGAGATGACAGGGGCAGGTTAAAAGCCTGATATGGACAGTGATGGTGTAGAGATGACAGGTTAAAAGCCTGATATGGACAGTGATGGTGTAGAGATGACAGGAGCAGGTTAAAGCCTGATATAGACAGTCAGTGATGGTGTAGAGATGACAGGTTAAAGCCTGATATAGACAGTGATGGTGTAGAGATGACAGGCTAAAGGCTGATATAGACAGTGATGGTGTAGAGATGACAGGTTAAAGCCTGATATAGACAGTGATGGTGTAGAGATGACAGGAGCAGGTTAATAGCCTGATATAGACAGTGATGGTGTAGAGATGACAGGCTAAAGCCTGATATAGACAGTGATGGTGTAGAGATGACAGGTTAAAAGCCTGATATGGACAGTGATGGTGTAGAGATGACAGGTTAAAGCCTGATATAGACAGTGATGGTGTAGAGATGACAGGTTAAAAGCCTGATATAGACAGTGATGGTGTAGAGATGACAGGAGCAGGTTAAAAGCCTGATATGGACAGTGATGGTGTAGACATGACAGGTTAAAAGCCTGATATAGACAGTGATGGTGTAGAGATGACAGGAGCAGGTTAAAAGCCTGATATAGACAGTGATGGTGTAGAGATGACAGGTTAAAAGCCTGATATAGACAGTGATGGTGTAGAGATGACAGGAGCAGGTTAAAAGCCTGATATGGACAGTGATGGTGTAGAGATGACAGGAGCAGGTTAAAGCCTGATATAGTCAGTGATGGTGTAGAGATGACAGGAGCAGGTTAAAAGCCTGATATAGACAGTGATGGTGTAGAGATAACAGGTTAAAGCCTGATATAGACAGTGGTGGTGTAGAGATGACAGGTTAAAACCTGATATAGTCAGTGATGGTGTAGAGATGACAGGAGCAGGTTAAAAGCCTGATATGGACAGTGATGGTGTAGAGATGACAGGTTAAAAGCCTGATATAGACAGTGATGGTGTAGAGATGACAGGAGCAGGTTAACAGCCTGATATAGACAGTGATGGTGTAGAGATGACAGGTTAAAAGCCTGATATAGACAGTGATGGTGTAGAGATGACAGGTTAAAAGCCTGATATATACAGTGATGGTGTAGAGATGACAGGAGCAGGTTAAAAGCCTGATAGAGAAAGTGATGGTGTAGAGATGACAGGAGCAGGTTAAAAAGCCTGATATAGACAGTGATGGTGTAGAGATGACAGGTTAAAAAGCCTGATATAGACAGTGATGGTGTAGAGATGACAGGAGCAGGTTAAAAGCCTGATATAGACAGTGATGGTGTAGAGATGACAGGAGCAGGTTAAAAGCCTGATATAGACAGTGATGGTGTAGAGATGACAGGTTAAAAGAAGCCTGATATAGACAGTGATGGTGTAGAGATGACAGGAGCAGGTTAAAAGCCTGATATATACAGTGATGGTGTAGAGATGACAGGTTAAAAGCCTGATATAGACAGTGATGGTGTAGAGATGACAGGAGCAGGTTAAAAGCCTGATATAGACAGTGATGGTATAGAGATGACAGGAGCAGGTTAAAAGCCTGATATAGACAGTGATGGTGTAGAGATGACAGGAGCAGGTTAAAAGCCTGATAAAGACAGTGATGGTGTAGAGATGACAGGAGCAGGTTAAAAGCCTGATATAGACAGTGATGGTGTAGAGATGACAGGAGCAGGTTAAAAGCCTGATAAAGACAGTGATGGTGTAGAGATGACAGGAGCAGGTTAAAAGCCTGATAAAGACAGTGATGGTGTAGAGATGACAGGAGCAGGTTAAAAAGCCTGATAAAGACAGTGATGGTGTAGAGATGACAGGAGCAGGTTAAAAGCCTGATATAGACAGTGATGGTGTAGAGATGACAGGAGCAGGTTAAAAGCCTGATATGAACAGTGATGGTGTAGAGATAACAGGTTAAAAAGCCTGATATAGACAGTGATGGTGTAGAGATGACAGGTTAAAGCCTGATATGAACAGCGATGGTGTAGAGATAACAGGTTAAAGCCTGATATAGACAGTGATGGTGTAGAGATGACAGGAGCAGGTTTAAAGCCTGATATAGACAGTGATGGTGTAGAGATGACAGGAGCAGGTTTAAAGCCTGATATAGACAGTGATGGTGTAGAGATGACAGATTAAAAGCCTGATATAGACAGTGATGGTGTAGAGATGACAGGTTAAAGCCTGATATAGACAGTGATGGTGTAGAGATGACAGGAGCAGGTTAAAGCCTGATAAAGACAGTGATGGTGAGAGATAGCAGGTTAAAAGCCTGATATAGACAGTGATGGTGTAGAGATGACAGGAGCAGGTTAAAAGTCTGATATGAACAGTGATGGTGTAGAGATAACAGGTTAAAAGCCTGATATAGACAGTGATGGTGTAGAGATGACAGGTTAAAAGCCTGATATAGACAGCGATGGTGTAGAGATGACAGGAGCAGGATAAAAGCCTGATATGAACAGCGATGGTGTAGAGATGACAGGAACAGTGGAATAGAGATACTAAGGGCAGGCAGAGGAAATTCAGGGAGAGGAGGACGGCAGGACGGGACAGAAGAGGAGGAGGCTAATTTGATTATTTTTACAAGATTACGTGTTGGACACAGTCAGTTGAATAAAAGACCTTAAATGTGATAGGAATGCATCAACAGACCTTAAATGTGATAGGAATGCATCCAACAGACCTTAAATGTGATAGGAATGCATCCAACAGACCTTAAATGTGATAGGAATGCATCAACAGACCTTAAATGTGATAGGAATGCATCAACAGACCTTAAATGTGATAGGAATGCATCAACAGACCTTAAATGTGATAGGAATGCATCCAACAGACCTTAAATGTGATTAGGAACGCATCCAACAGACCTTAAATGTGATAGAATGCATCAACAGACCTTACATGTGATAGGAATGCATCCCACAGACCTTAAATGTGATAGGAATGCATCCAACAGACCTTAAATGTGATAGGAATGCATCCAACAGACCTTAAATGTGATAGGAATGCATCAACAGACCTTAAATGTGATAGGAACGCATCAACAGACCTTAAATGTGATAGGAACGCATCCAACAGACCTTAAATGTGATAGGAACGCATCAACAGACCTTAAATGTGATAGGAATGCATCCAACAGACCTTAAATGTGATAGGAATGCATCCAACAGACCTTAAAATGTGATAGGAACGCATCCAACAGACCTTAAATGTGATAGGAACGCATCCAACAGACCTTAAATGTGATAGGAACGCATCCAACAGACCTTAAATGTGATAGGAACGCATCCAACAGACCTTAAATGTGATAGGAATGCATCCAACAGACCTTAAATGTGATAGGAACGCATCCAACAGACCTTAAATGTGATAGGAACGCATCCAACAGGAAAGTGTGATTATTACTAGGAAACCGAGAACATGGAGCAGGTGTCAGTGTGGGCAGTATGAGAGGGAAAGAGAGAGGTTGAGATCTAGTATGATGGAAAAGGGAAAACAGGAAATTCGTTTCAAGATTATATTGAGTAGAACTCCTTTTTATATCGTCTCAAATATGTTGTTGTCTTTTTAAGAGCAACGGGTCTGGCAGGTAGGGTTTAGTTTCTCTCTGTCTCCTGCAGCCCACACTCCAGTACAGTAGTCGGCGGTAAACGCGCCATCATTTTGGATGCCAACCGCAGATAAACCCCACCGGAGAAGGAGAAGAGACTCCTCCTTGTCTTCGTTTATTTTTGTTGTGAGGATGTTTGTCTGCTAGCAAGCATTTCTGGTATTTATAAATACAATTATGTGATTGACTATTTTAGAGCAGCTAACAGTCAGGTATAACCTTATTATTCTGTTTTTCCAGTTAATTTAACGTGGTCCATCACTTATTGCCCGAACTCACTCAGATCTACTTGGGTGAAGGAGGGAATGGACATGTCAAGCTAACCAACATGGTAACTTTACCTAAAGTCCCATTTGTACTAGCCAGCTAACGTTAAACTCACAATTTACTAGTAATAATATATATTTATATATTCCAATCATGGGTGAAGAGGAGAGTAACACATCGGCGGGTAACAACAATAAGGACTCCGAGCATTATCCTCACCAAAGACGGACAGACGTACTACGTTGACAAGAGCGGTGTTGTCGACAGTAGAAATGTAGTCGCGCGTCAAGAGTCGGACAATAACATGTTCTCCTACGATATAGATGATGCCGAAGAAGGAGAGCGATGTTTTGGACACACGTCGGACCCGCGGGATAACGCTGCGAGTCCAGAAGAACTCAACGACGATGATGATGATGATGAAGAGGCTACGGGGATAACGATAACGCTTCAAAGAACTTGTACATACGACGGGTGCACAGGCTACGACCCAAGCCAAGCAGCGGAAGCCGTGGATGTGTAAAAACACCGCAACAAGATGTACAAAGACAAATACAAGAGGAAGAAGAGCGACCAGGCGATGTCCACTAGCAAACAAGATGTAAGAATGTATCTGACTAGCACACAAACAGATATACACAAACACGTTGCAATATATGTGTATATATATATATATATGTGTGTGTATATATATGTGGGTATATATATATATATGTGTGTGTATATATATATGTATATATGTGTGTGTATATATATATGTATATATGTGTGTGTGTATATATATGTATATATGTGTGTGTGTATATATGTATATATGTGTGTGTATATATATATGTATATATGTGTGTGTATATATATATGTATATATGTGTGTGTATATATATATGTATATATGTGTGTGTGTATATATGTATATATGTGTGTGTGTGTATATGTGTGTATATATATATGTATATATGTGTGTGTGTATATATGTGTGTATATATATATATATATGTGTGTGTGTATATATGTGTGTATATATATATATATATGTGTGTATATATATATATGTGTGTATATATATATATGTGTGTATATATATATATATGTGTGTATATATATATATATATGTGTGTATATATATATATGTGTGTATATGTATGTTTAATTGTTTGTTATATTTAGTACAAGGCTGGAACAAAACCTTGCTGTGGATCCCCAAGACTAGGACTAGAGAGTTCTGATCTAGTCTAAACAATGTGATGGCTATTTGTTGAACTGTAGTGTGTGTGTGTGTGTGTGTGTGTGTGTGTGTGTGTGTGTGTGTGTGTGTGTGTGTTGACCAGGAGAGCTTGGAGGACAGGCCTGTATCTGTGAACAAGCAGCGTCTTGGTACCGTGGGGGACCGGCCGGCCAGACCCTCCCTCATCGAACAGGTGCTCAACCAGAAGAGACTGGTGAGTCATGGACACAGACGCACAGACTGACTGACTGTAAGTAAATACTGACTGACTGACTGTAAATACTGACTGACTGACTGTAAATACTGACTGTAAATACTTGACTGACTGTAAATACTGACTGACTGACTGACTGTAAATACTGACTGACTGTAAATACTGACTGCCTGTAAATACTGACTGTGACTGACTGTAAATACTGACTGCCTGTAAATACTGACTGCCTGTAAATACTGACTGACTGACTGTAAATACTGACTGACTGCCTGTAAATACTGACTGACTGACTGACTGTAAATACTGACTGACTGACAGTAAATACTGACTGACTGACTGTAAATGCTGACTGACTGACTGTAAATACTGACTGACTGACTGTAAATGCTGACTGACTGACTGTAAATACTGACTGACTGACTGACTAAATACTGACTGACTGACTGACTGTAAATACTGACCCATTTGACTGACTGTAAATACTGACTGACTGACTGTAAATACTGACTGACTGACTGACTGTAAATACTGACTGACTGACTGTAAATACTGACTGACTGTAAATACTGACTGACTGACTGACTGTAAATACTGAATGACTGACTGACTGACTGACTGTAAATACTGAATGACTGACTGACTGACTGACTGTAAATACTGACTGACTGACTGACTGACTGACTGACTGACTGACTGTAAATACTGACTGACTGACTATAAATGCTGACTGACTGACTATAAATACTGACTGACTGAACTGTAAATACTGACTGTCAATACTGACTGCCTGTAAATACTGACTGACTGACTGTAAATACTGACTGACTGTAAATACTGACTGACTGACTGACTGTAAATACTGACTGACTGACTGTAAATACTGACTGACTGACTGTAAATACTGACTGACTGACTGACTGACTGACTATGAAATACTGACTGACTGACTGTAAATACTGACTGCCTGTAAATACTGACTGACTGACTGTAAATACTGACTGACTGACTGCCTGTAAATACTGACTGACTGACTGTAAATACTGACTGACTGCCTGTAAATACTGACTGACTGACTGGAAATACTGACTGTAAATACTGACTGACTGACAGTAAATACTGACTGAAAATACTGACTGACTGACAGTAAATGCTGACTGTAAATACTGACTGACTGACAGTAAATACTGACTGACTGACTGTAAATACTGACTGACTGTAAACACTGACTGCCTGTAAATACTGACTGACTGAAAATACTGACTGACTGACAGTAAATACTGACTGTAAATACTGACTGACTGACAGTAAATACTGACTGACTGACTGTAAATACTGAGCTGACTGTAAATACTGACTGCCTGTAAATACTGACTGACTGACAGTAAATACTGCCTGTAAATACTGCCTGTAAATACTGACTGCCTGTAAATACTGACTGACTGTAAATACTGACTGACTGCAAATACTGACTGACTGACTGCAAATACTGACTGACTGACTGTAAATACTGACTGTAAATACTGACTGCCTGTAAATACTGACTGACTGTAAATACTGACTGCCTGTAAATACTGGCTGACTGACTGCAAATACTGACTGACTGACTGCAAATACTGACTGACTGACTGCAAATACGGCTGCAAATATTGACTGACTGACTGCAAATACTGACTGACTGACTATGAAAATGACTGACTGACTGTAAATACTGACTGACTGACTGTAAATACTGACTGACAGTAAATACTGACTGACAGTAAATACTGACTGACTGACAGTAAATACTGACCCGACTGACAATACTGACTGACTGCAAATACTGACTGACTGTAAATACTGACTGTAAATACTGACTGCCTGTAAATACTGACTGACTGACAGTAAATACTGACTGACTGACTGTAAATACTGACTGACTGCAAATACTGACTGACTGACTGCAAATACTGACTGACTGACTATGAAAGTACTGCCTATGAAAATACTGACTGACTGACTGTAAATACTGACTGACTGCAAATACTGACTGACTGACTGCAAATACTGACTGACTGACTGCAAATACTGACTGACTGACTGTAAATACTGACTGACTGACTGTAAATACTGACTGTAAATACTGACTGCCTGTAAATACCTGACTGACTGACTGTAAATACTGACTGACTGCAAATACTGACTGACTGACTGTAAATACTGACTGACTGCAAATACTGACTGACTGCAAATACTGACTGACTGACTGTAAATACTGACTGACTGCAAATACTGACTGACTGTAAATACTGACTGACTGACTGTAAATACTTATTACTGACTGAAAATACTGACTGACTGCAAATACTGACTGACTGACTGCAAAATACCCCGACTGACTGACTGCAAATACTGACTGACTGACAGTAAATACTGACTGACTGACAGTAAATACTGACTGACTGACTGTAAATACTGACTGACTGACAGTAAATACTGACTGTAAATACTGACTGCCTGTAAATACTGACTGACTGACTGTAAATACTGACTGTAAATACTGACTGACTGACAGTAAATACTGACTGACTGACAGTAAATACTGACTGACTGACTGAAAATACTGACTGACTGACAGTAAATACTGACTGTAAATACTGACTGACTGACAGTAAATACTGACTGACTGACTGTAAATACTGACTGACTGTAAATACTGACTGACTGCCTGTAAATACTGACTGACTGACTGAAAATACTGACTGACTGACAGTAAATACTGACTGTAAATACTGACTGACTGACAGTAAATACTGACTGACTGACTGTAAATGCTGACTGACTGTAAATACTGACTGCCTGTAAATACTGACTGACTGACTGTAAATACTGACTGACTGACAGTAAATACTGCCTGTAAATACTGCCTGTAAATACTGTCTGCCTGTAAATACTGACTGACTGTAAATACTGACTGACTGCAAATACTGACTGACTGACTGACTGCAAATACTGACTGACTGACTGTAAATACTGACTGTAAATACTGACTGCCTGTAAATACTGACTGACTGACTGTAAATACTGACTGCCTGTAAATACTGACTGACTGACTGCAAATACTGACTGACTGACTGCAAATACTGACTGACTGACTGTAAATACTGACTGACTGACTGTAAATACTGACTGACGGTAAATACTGACTGACAGTAAATGCTGACTGACTGACAGTAAATACTGACTGACTGACAATACTGACTGACTGCAAATACTGACTGACTGTAAATACTGACTGTAAATACTGACTGCCTGTAAATACTGACTGACTGACAGTAAATACTGACTGACTGACTGTAAATACTGACTGACTGCAAATACTGACTGACTGACTGCAAATACTGACTGACTGACTGTAAATACTGCCTGTAAATACTGACTGACTGTAAATACTGACTGACTGCAAATACTGACTGACTGACTGCAAATATGACTGACTGACTGCAAATACTGACTGACTGACTGTAAATACTGACTGACTGACTGTAAATACTGACTGTAAATACTGACTGCCTGTAAATACTG
>NW_027038632.1:30000-34313 GCF_034236695.1 Oncorhynchus nerka
CAAGTCTGAATTCACTATCAGTTTGTCTGTTTGTTTTTCATGTGACAATCATGCTTCTTAGCGTGCGGTTTACGTGTGTGTGTTCATGCACACCATAGCATGGTTTCTAGAAGGTACTGAAACTCCGAGCTACTGTGTCGTTGTGTTACGCCAGAATGGCGTGGCGATTTCGCCTTTTTGAGCGAGGACTCCACCTGACCTCATTGCCACCGTGTGTTTTTAACTCTACAATCTGTTGTGATGTGTATTCTGTATCTTGGGGTAGAAGTTGTACCACAGACCTAGGATCAGATGACCTATCCATAATACTAATATTGATCATTTATGCCATGATATACCAGGGGGTCGGGGTGATTCATTACAATTCTCTTCAATACTTTTTAATGAGGAAGAAAGTTTGGAATTTAAATTGGTTTACTTTCTGAATTGACTGGAATTGACCCCAACCTGATGTATACCCTACGCAGAATGCATCTTATCAACCGGCTACACAAAATTGTCATCCTGCCTTGTTAAAACAAATTGGAGCTGGTAAGCATATTTTGTGCTACGTGAGTAAATATTATTCTGCGTTCTTCGAAATGAAACGCAGGGACAGAAGCATATGCCCTTGGAATCAGTGATTATTGGAAGCTTTAACCTATTAGTCATCTATAGGTAACCTGATAGAGAGTGAAGTCTGAAATTTACATACACCTAGGTTGGAGACATTAAAACTCGTTGTTCAACCACTCCAAGATCTCTTGTTAACAAACTGTGGTTTGGCAAGTCGGTTCGTGCATGACTAAGTCATTTTTCCAACAATTATTTACAGACAGATTATTTCACTGTATCCACAATTCCAGTGGGTCAAAGTTTATACACTAAGTTGACTGTGCTAACAGCTTCAGGGAATTTCCAGAAAATGTCAGCGGCACCAAACTTCTGATAGGCTAACTGGCATCATTTGATCAATTGGAGGTGTACCTGTGGATGTATTCAAGGCCTACCTTCAAACTCAGTGCCTCTTTGCTTGACATCATGGGAAAATCAAAAAGGAATCAGCCAAGACCTCAGAAAAATAATTGTAGACCTCCACAAGTCTGATTCATCCTTGGGGAGCAAATTTCCAAACCTGAAGCCACCACGTTCATCTGTACCAACAATAGTACACAAGTATAAACACCATGGGACACGCAGCCGTCATACCACTCAGGAAGGAGACTTCGTTCTGTCTCCTAGAGATGAATGTACTCTGGTGCAAATCAATCCCCAGAACAACAGCAAAGGACCTTGTGAAGATGCTGGAGGAAACAGGTACAAAGTATCTATATCCACAGTAAAACGGAGTCCTATATCGACATAACCTGAAAGGACGCTCAACAAGGAAAAAGCCACTGCTCCAAAACCACCATAAAAAAGCCAGACTACGGTTTGCAACTGCACATGGGGACAAAGATCGTACTTTTGGAGAAATGTCCTCTGGTCTGATGAAACAAAATAGAACTGTTTGGCCATAATAACCATCGTTATGTTTGGAGGAAAAGGGAGCGTGCAAGCTGTAGAACACCATTCCAACCGTGAAGCACGGGGGTGGCAGCATCATGTTGTGGTGCTTTGCTGCAGAGGGACTACAGGTGCACTTCACAAAATAGATGGCATCATGAGGTAGGAAAATGATGTGGATATATTGAAGCAACATCAGTCAGGAAGTTAAAGCTTGGTCTCAAGTGAGTCTTCCAAATGTACAATGACCCCAAGCATACTTCCAAAGTTGGGGCAAAATGGCTCCCAAGGACAACAAAGTCAAAAGATATTGGAGTGGCATCACAAAGCCCTGACCTCAATCCTATAGAACATTTGTGGGCAGAACTGAAAAAGCGTGTGCGAGCAAGGAGGCCTACAAACCTGACTCAGTTACACCAGCTCTGTCAGGAGGAATGGGCCAAAATTCACCCAACTTATTGTGGGAAGCTTGTGGAAGGCTAGCCGAAAAGTTTGACCCAAGTTAAACAATGTAAAGGCAATGCTACCAAATACTAATTGAGTGTATGTAAACTTCTGACCCACTGGGAATGTGATGAAAGAAATTAAGAGCTGAAATAAATCCTTCTCTCTACTATTATTCTGACATTTCACATTCTTAAAATAAAGTGGTGATCCTAACTGATCTAAGACAGGGAATTTTTTACTCGGATTAAAGTTAAGGAATTGTGAAAAACTGAGTTTAAATGTATTTGGCTAAGGTGTATGTAAACTAAGGTGTATGTAAACTAAGGTGTATGTAAACTAAGGTGTATGTAAACTAAGGTGTATGTAAACTAAGGTGTATGTAAACTAAGGTGTATGTAAACTAAGGTGTATGTAAACTGGTGTATGTAAACATCAAATGAGAATAATGATGAATGTGATGGTCCTCCTGTCTATAAATCCATTAAACATATCGGAGCGTTTTCTAGTGTTCACTATGTTTCGTAAGAATCACCAGTACAACAACTAGAATCTAGGCCGGGATTCAAGCCCCTGTGCACGTTTACAATGGTCCTTTTAAAGGTGATGTGCCCGCATATGCAGAGTCCATTCATTGTAAACACTTTATGTCAGCTCAATAGGAAATTACCTTTAAATGTCAATGGACTTGACTCGGGCCTTATTCACAGAGAACACTAGTATAAAGAACTTATGAAATAGTTCACCAGTGTATGATAAATATACATAAAATAAATACTACTTTACATGCTAAGGAAAAGCTTTACATGCTAAGGAAAAAGCTTTAAATGCTAAGGAAAAAGCTTTAATGAAATAAGCAAAACGAATGCCATTAGACATTAGTAAACATGAAGTAAAGAAACCATTAGACATTGGTAAACATGAAGTAAAAAACAATTAGACATTAGTAAACATGAAGTAAAGAAACCATTAGACATTGGTAAACATGAAGTAAAGAAAACCATTAGACATTGGTAAACATGAAGTAAAGAAACCATTAGACATTGGTAAACATGAAGTAAAGAAACCATTAGACATTAGTAAACATGAGTAAAGAAACCATTAGACATTGGTAAACATGAAGTAAAGAAACCATTAGACATTGGTAAACATGAAGTAAAAGAAACCATTAGACATTGGTAAACATGAAGTAAAGAAACCATTAGACATTAGTAAACATAAGTAAAGAAACCATTAGACATTGGTAAACATGAAGTAAAGAAACCATTAGACATTGGTAAACATGAAGTAAAGAAACCATGGACATTAGTAAACATGATAAAGAAACCATTGGAGCATTAAACAACATGATAAAAGAAACCATTAGACATTGGTAAACATGAAGTAAAGAAACCATTAGACATTGGTAAACATGAAGTAAAGAAACCATTAGACATTGGTAAACATGAAGTAAAGAAACCATTAGACATTGGTAAACATGAAGTAAAGAAACCATTAGACGTTGGTAAACATGAAGTAAAGAAACCATTAGACATTGGTAAACATGAAGTAAAGAAACCATTAGACATTGGTAAACATGAAGTAAAGAAACCATTAGACATTGGTAAACATGAAGTAAAGAAACCATTAGACATTGGTAAACATGAAGTAAAGAAACCATTAAACATTAGTAAACATGAAGTAAATATGTTTTTCGTATAAAACATCGTAGTGGACGTTTAAATCTGGATTAGTATTTGCTGTAAATGTACAGTGGGGCAAAAAAGTATTTAGTCAGCCACCAATTGTGCAAATTCTGCCACTTCAAAAGATGAGAGAGGCCTGTAATTTTCATCATAGGTACACTTCAACCAACTCCAATAGGGATCCCATAGGGCTCTACAGGACTCTACAGGACTCCCATAGGGCTCTACAGGACTCCAATAGGGATCCCATAGGGCTCTACAGGACTCCAATAGGGCTCTACAGGACTCCCATAGGGATCCAATAGGGCTCTACAGGACTCCCATAGGGCTCTACAGGACTCCCATAGGGCTCTACAGGACTCCCATAGGGCTCTACAGGACTCCCATAGGGATCCCATAGGGCTCTACAGGACTCCCATAGGGCTCTACAGGACTCCCATAGGGCTCTACAGGACTCCAATAGGGCTCTACAGGACTCCCATAGGGCTCTACAGGGCTCCAAAAGGGATCCAATAGGGCTCTACAGGACTCCAATAGGGCTCTACAGGACTCCAATAGGGCTCTACAGGACTCCCATAGGGCTCTACAGGGCTCCAATAGGGCTCTACAGGACTCCTGTGCCCTGTAAATGTAACAGGGTACCATTGGGGACACATTCCTTGTCTGTGAGTGCAGTTAAAGGTTTATTTAAGCGGCTAC